>NC_136493.1:78647744-78825244 GCF_053919585.1 Euprymna scolopes | reverse complement strand
TCATATAAAAATTTGTAATATTTCTTAATTAAATATTTATTTTTATTTCAAAGAAAGTTTTTATCAACAAATTTAACCAAGGTTATCTTTAACAAAAGCGACCATAAAACATTCAGCGAGATATGTGCATAAAATCATAGACAGATTGCGGGCAGTTGAAAAAGCCTTGCTCTCTTCCAGCCCCCTTTTCATATTTGGCCTTCAATTGGCACGTATATTATTTCCAATCACATAACACGTGGGCTTCCTGACATAATTTAAGTAACGAACGACACCTTCATTGTATCTGATTTACTCGCGTCCCATTTCTTAAAAAAAAAATCATACACGTCATGTTAATTAAAAAAAGTCTCCAAAACTTTTTCTTCTTCCTTTTTCATTTTTCTCTTTCTATGTTTTCTATTTGTTTTCATACTCAGTATTCATTTTCATCAAATGACTGACCTCGAGTAAGAATAAAAGTATATTATAATTTTACATATTTTTTAAGGCTGAAACAGTAAATTTATTGTAGCGACTTATGGTAATTTTGACTACTTAGATTAATAAAATAATATCCTGCTTTTTTAACTATCAATGATCTCTTCGAAATTTAATGGTTTTTACTTTCAGATATATCTAACCAGGAATAAATAAATAAATAAATATATATTATTTCTTGTATCCATGTAATATTTTATGCATCTATTTTTAATATTTGTTTCAACAGTGCTCAATACGTGAGTAGAGCTAGGTAGAATGCTTGAAATATATATGGCAATTAAACCACACCGAAATTTCCGCGTTTCATCCTTCGTCAGACTATTGCTGATGTTACTGCTCGTTTATATATATATATATATATATATATATATATATATATATATATATATATATATATATTGTCTGTGTGTGTATGTGTGTGTGTCTGGTCACGAATAGGCTCCTATATGGTTGACTATTTAAAAAAAAAATTGATTACATATAATGATAGAAGATGTATCGAGACACAGGAATGGGCATGTTTGATCTGGCAGAACCGTGGTTCATTACAATTGTGGGGTCTGCGTTCGCGCTTAGCCCACAAAGTATGGAAATAAAAAATCTAAAATTAAAAAAAAACGTTTACAAGTGTTTTTGATATAGATGTACATAAGAATACTTTGATAAGTATGTTTTAACTTAAATAGGGATGGTATAATAAAATTGTGGGGTTTGCGTTCGCGCCTGGCCTCCATAGAATGGAAATAGGCACAAACTTTAATAAAGACTTTTCATATCTATCTGTGTGAGTATACTTTGATAATTATGTTTCATTTCGAAGAAATATGGTATAATAAAATTATAGGGTGTGCCTTCGCGCCTGACCTCTACAGAATGGAAATATGTCACAAAGTTTAACAAGTTTTTTTTTTAATATAGATCTACAGAATATTGGGATAAGTGTTTCAATGTGAACAGGTATGGTATAATAAATTATGGGGTTTATCTATTTTATTTTTACTTTCATCATATTTTGCTTTGGTTTTGATACCCTAAATTCGAAGCTATCTCATTACAACCCTTCCTTTTCATAACCTATCATACTTTCATAAATCAGAGTCTATTTTCTGTACGCTGTTTTTGAACCTAGTCAACGACGGGTACTTTTGCTAGTATATATATATATATATATATATATATATATATATATATATATATATATATATATATATATATATATATACAGTGCCGGCAAAAAGAAAGAAAGTCCGCATTTGTAATTTTTTCAAAAACTGCAAATTAAAGCTAAATTAAATGTAACTGTTTAAACAACCTATGCCTCATTTATTCGCCTTTTATTCCTCTATAATTTTTATCTGTTCATATTTGACTTTTAATTGAAATTTTCTTGTGTTCATATCAATTTAAAAAAATAACTTCAAATTTAGGAGGCAAAAAGAAAGTTCACAGCAACAAATTCGCTTAAAACCAGCTTAAATTATCACCCCTAAATCAGTTTAAAATATCCACCAACAGGCAACAAAGCATCTCTAATCATGTGTTGTTGTTCCAGGTTATACAACATAATATTTAGTCCATATGCAATGACTTTCCCTTAGTGATCGTCAAGAGCTCATTAATGTCCACCTTTCTGGTTTATCCAATCGAGAAATCGGCCGCAGATTGAAATGTGACGAGAAAACGGTACGAAAGACTGTGAAAAAGCACCAAAACACTGGCAGTGTTCGTGATGCCCCTGGTCGTACTAGAGTTACTTCTAACAGGGAAGACAATGCCATCAAGATTCGAAGCCTAAGAAATAGATTTGAAACGGCTCCCCAAATCCAACAACAGTGCAATCTTCTTAAAAAGTGTTGTCTTTCTACTGTCAAGAACAGATTAAAGGAATTGAATTTGCGAAGATGTGTTGCGAGATGCAAGCCAATGATTTTTTGTAAAGAACAGAAAACGCCGTCTGACCTTCGTCAGATGAAATGAAAGTTGTGACTCTTCATATTGGTCAAAAGTGCTTTTTAGCGACGAAAACAAGTTCAATAGGCTAGGCAGTGATGGTAGGCACTAGGTCCGTCGGAGGAAAGACGAAGAATTCAATCCTAGGTGCTTAGTTTCAACGCTGCAAGGTGGTGAAGGTTCGGTTTTGATGTGGGGCATTATTAGTACCAATGGTCCAGGGCCTATAGTTCGCTTGCAAGGTCGAATTAATTCAACCACGTACATTAATATGTTGACTGAGCATGTTCTACCGTACTTGGGTCGGAATTTGGATGATACTCCCATCTTCATGCAGGATAATGCTCCCATTCACACAGCTGGCAATGTCAAGAGGTTCCTGGAAGAGTATAATATTCCGTGTTTGCATTGGCCTGCACAATTTCCAGACCTCAATCCTGTCGAAAACGTATGGCATTACATCAAGCAACAGCTATGCAATGATAAAATTTCAAATTTGAAAGGTCTTTGAACAAAAATTAAAGAAAAGTGGGATGCCATTTCCCCGGAATATTGCTGCAGTCTAATTCAAGGAATTCCCAAAAGATTGCAAAAGGGTTATGCTACTAAATATTTCATTGTGTTCCTGTTGTATTTGTGTTGCATTAATATCCTAAAGTTACATTTAAATAACAATTTCAACTGTGCGGACTTTCTTTTTGCCTCCTCATTTGAAGTTATTTTTTAAATGGACGTGAACACTAGAATATTTCAATTAAAAGTCAAATATGAACAGCTAAAATTATAGAAGAATAAAAGGTCAATCAAATGAGGTATAGTTTGTTTAAACAGTTACATTTAATTTAGCTTAAATTTGCAGTTTAAAAAAATACAGCGCGGACTTTCTTTTTGTCGACTATATATATACATACATACATACATACATATATATATATATATATATATATATATATGTGTGTGTGTGTGTGTATGTGTGTGTGTGTGTGTGGTGTAAAGTTTGCTTGTTAGCCAAACAGATTCTTTGTTATTTCTTCCCCTATTTGTCTAAGCCAGTTAAGATGTACATAATTTTCCGCGTTTCATTATCGCGAGGAATTGTCAGCCTAATGAATCAGATTCTATTTATTCCCGCTCCTATTTCCTGAACCAATATCACTCGTTTATAATGGCAATAATAATAATAATAATAATAATAATAATGATGATGATGATGATGATGATGATGATGATGAATAAATCAACTAGTGAAATATAAGCATGATATATATGATGAGGCTATATATTAGCGAAATATCGGACTTACAAAAAAGAAAAATCAGTAAATAAAAATGATTTTATCATTATATTCGACTCTTCAAAGTTTTCAAATTCCCATTTAAATTTTACTTTAAAATAAGTGTCTTCAAAAAGTGTGTGACCATTTTTACTTTAAATCCCGCTCGAAACTGGAGCATTATACACTTGAAACCACCGGAACGGCACGTAAATTCCCTTCTCTTCGCCATAACACCAAAATGAAGAAAAAGAAAAAGAAATTCACGAACCGGACTTTCGACCCTGATGAGGCTATATATTAGCGAAATATCGGACTTACAAAAAAGAAAAATCAGTAAATAAAAATGATTTTATCATTATATTCGACACTTCAAAGTTTTCAAATTCCCATTTATATATATATATATATATATATATATATATATATATATATATATATATATATATATATATATATATGAGGGTTAAAAGAATAAGAATAAGATCGATTCTTTAAAAGGATAATGCAAAACAAATTGTTTTGGGACTTATATAGAATATAAAAAAAATAAGAAAATGACAATAAAAAATATATGCTGATGCATACAGAGAAAGAAATTTAAAAACTTCTTATCTTTACTTCCCGCCCTTTTAATATTGATATCGAATTGCAACACTTTGTAAAAAGAAATGTTTCGGTCTGTCTAGACAATATCCGGTTCAAGTAATACAAACTTTCACGTACTCACCTCCCTTTTTTTTTTTAGCCTGATCTTAATTTGTAAAAATTAGTCTGAAATCACTCTTTTTAGCCAGCGATGAAAGATGACATGCTGTTTTTTTTTTCTGTCCTTTTTATTTCTCGATCCCAACTCGACTGGAGATCAACTATTCTTTGGACTACTGAACTATCCGAAAAAACACCAAAAAAACAAAACAATTTCCATTATTTCAGCTGCTTTTAACACTTTCCAACCGGACTATTAACATTACACTGGATTTACGTTTGGACTTCATTCTCTCTAAAGAATTATTTTCGCCTTTCGGATTCCCTTGAGGAAATCTTACATGCAAGCTGAAATATTATGCGCGGATTGTTTTATTTTGTTTTTTTTTTTACATTTATTTTGAAAATTCGATCTGACAACAATAAGGCCGCTCCTTAAACTGAACGCACAGAAAGATGAAACCGCGATCACAAATTTAAATAAAATACTTCACCTTAGATTTTGTAGAATCTAGGATCAAGCACAAAAATGAAATTACTTTCAGTTTTGCAATTCGCCCAGCGAACCAGTCAACCAAATTCTACCGTGCTAGAAAATGACCAACACCCGAGGGTATTCTAAACATGTACAGAGCTACAACTCGCCCATACATGGAGTATTGTTGCCACATTTGGGTTGGTGCATCGACCATAAGTCACTCAGTCTTATACAGAGTTCCAAAAATAAATAAATAAATAAATAAATAAATAAAAGAGACTCCAACCTAATAGTTCCCAGACTGTCGACCAAGTTCCAACCTTTGTCCAATCGATATAATGTTGCATCCCTGCTCTCTTTTTTTACAGATATTTTAATGGCATGTGTTTTCATGAACTCTTAAAACGTGTACCCTTCCCACTTACATACACGCGACCAGCAGCAAAATTCCACACTTTCACTACTGAGGTTCCTAGATATCGGAAAGTCTTCTACTCTAATAGTTTCTTCTCTCGGACTGATAGATTTTGGACCTCCTTCTCTGTATCCGTAATTATACTTACACGCATAAGTTTAAATGTAATGTAAACAAACATTTTTCTGCTCAACTCCCCATAATCCCCTATAAGACACGATTTCAAATAGTAATCCCGTACTTTCCCAATGGCAATGTGCCCTGTGTGTGATTTAAAAGAGTAAAGAATATCGAACTAAAATTTATTTATTCTTGTTTGTTTCAAATTATCACATCATACCTCGTCAATGTGTATCAGCGACGATGATGCGGTCAATTCGTAGTTGATTTAAACTTCAGATCTAAAATAAAAGACGTATAAATGAAAGATGTATTGACGAATGGACTAAGTTCGAATCTAGTTCGTTCCACAGAAATACTTTAATCACACTCACATTTGACCTTGTGTTTAACTGCGACATGATTGATCCAAAGGACGATTGGGCTTCCCAATGGAGGAAGCGAAAACTTAAAATTCACTATAAAAACGGGCAAACTTAACTCTTTATTAAATATGGTGCGCCCGGGCGACAGCAAAAATCCCTGCTAAGAGAAAATAACAAAATAGTAAATGATTGTGTTTTATTCATCTTGGTTTTATTCGACAACAACAATGTCACTTTAAAGGTTGAGGGAAAACATATTCGGTGAACCGGTGCAAATAAGGTGAATTCATATATTGGAGACTGAATGTTTACACTTAAAGGCCGAAGGTCTGGTAAGCAACTCGCAACCTTTGCAGGTGCGATTGTGTGGAATTCTAAAAGGACATCAGTCTAGATAGGGCGGAAGTGATACTGTCGTAGTTGATTAGTTTGAGGGAATACCCCCCCACATTACCCCGCCACGCACTTTATAATCATGTGCAGAGCCAAAAAAGTCAGTAAGAGAAAAAGACAGTGAGAATCATTCGGTCGAGAGTTCGATTTCGAAGTTAGAAGTTGAGAGTGATCGCGTCCCCCCTCTCCACGACGCCCGCATTACTAATGCCACACTACTAAGAGAGAGAGAGAGAGAGAGTGAGAGAGAGAGAGAGAGAGAGAGAGAGAGAGAGAGAGAGAAGGCCTAAAGACTAATTGTCAACTTTTGTGATCTCAATACTTGTGAACTGTAGGAGCATTTGTACACACACACACACACACACACACACACACACACACACACACACACACACACCTTTTGTTTGAAAATTAATCAGTAGATTAGAAGAAGCTGAGTTTGTTTTTTTTCTCTGTGCATTGAGTTGCCTTCCTACTTGAAGGCGAATTTGTGAATTGCTGTTCTTTTTCCTTAGCTGGCGACCGCATATCAACCCTGATGCGAGAGAAACTAACAAGCCCCGGCCGCGAATGGAAGATTAACCAGCGCAAACGAACGGGTCCTACTGCATTGAAAAGGTCACATCTGATCATTGTCGATCAGAATAGTGACTCGGATGAAGGTAAATAAAATAAACAGTTTTTTGTTAACCCTTTACCGCCGTAAAATGGAATACTGTTGTCACATTTCTGGAGATGTCGCCCGAGACATTTTTTCCTGTCTTTACGCAGTACAGACTCGATTTCGAAATCTAGTGGTAGTTTCGTCACTTCTCAGTTCCTTTTTCACAGAAAAGATTTTGCTAGATTCTCTCTGGAAGGTGCTCGACTGAGCTTTAATATCTGGTCGCCTCCTTGTAAGACATTCGCAGCAACCCCTCGTCTATTACAACCGAAACAAAACTTTCACCTCTTTCTCTGTGTACCTAGCGCTAAGTGGGATTTCTATAGACGGGGTCATTTGCATGGAATTCTCGTATGTGGAACGCATTACCATGGGATTGCATCCCTGTTGATTGAAGCATAAGTAAATTACAATAATGCTTGCAAATACTTCTTAAAAATTGTTCCATTAGTAATCAAATTTTGTTTATACCATTAATTATTGCTCGTTTTCTCATTAACTTTTATTCTTCAATGATTTTTGACCATGATCATTCATATCTGAAAAAACAACATTATGTATGGCATTGCTATTTCGTATTATTTGGACTATTTGGACTCCTATTTTTTACCTTGAGTTTTATTTTCACATTTCAGTCGATGCAATCTCCGACCTTTTCCAGGTGTATATTGTCGAACTCAGGAATCTTTCTGACGTACTCGGGAATCTGCACAGGATTTCGAACGGAACTCTTTATTTAACCCAGAAGGAGGTAGAATGCTCTCGTTCCGTCACCCATAACTAGGTAGAAGTCCTAAGTAATTCGCAATTGTATTTTGAGTGTCGCCCACATTACAAATTCTTACTAAAAGCGTATAACTTACAACTAAATTTACCAAGTACTTTATACACTACACCATGGTTCAACAGGATAAACCTAAAACAGATTGGATATTACACATACCGAAACGTGCAAACAACACTTAGGATGAGAACAGTAGTTCGAAAAATCCAAATAATACGAATAATACATCGTTATCTAAAGTATTCAAAAGCATCGCCTTTTGCTTGACATTTGTGGTTTCGTAATAAATACAATTATTGGATAAAACAGTTAATTACGCGTACAGGAATGCATTCATAATTGTTCTGTTTATTATATAAATGCTATTTTCTCATATTATTGCTAGCAGGATCCAAACGGACACAAGAAAATAGATAATGTTGGGTCATCAGAAGAGAATGCACATAGTTTCGGGACATTTCTCTTCTGAGCTATTTATTGTGTAGATTTTTATATAACATATTTATCGGCTGTCTTCACTTATGGATATTTCATTTCGGATTCCAGATAATGTCGATCATCAGGAGAGATACGCACCGTTTTGGGGCTTTCCTTTTGACAACTTTTCCGTGACTCCGTCTTTTCACTGATTTGAGGCCTCATTATTTGAACAAAAATACTTTTACTCTCTCGTAAAAGCAATTGCTATTTCCTGTTAAATATTCTTTAAATAAATAGGCCCTGTCGGTGGGGCATTAGAATACGCCGACTGCCCCCCCCCCTGCAGAGGGTAAAAGTCCCTCAATGGGGGTCCTGGATATGACCTTAAAGTATATCCAGTCGTGAGGCCCCAGTTTGTGGGCTTTGGGGAGTGTGGAGCCACCCTTTAATTACCATTGCTCCCAGGTCCACTCTGACCCGAAGTGGTCGTACCTGTTAGGGTCCCAACTATGGGTTAAATAGAAACAGACGTGAAAACAACAAATATATTCTATTAAAAAAAATATTCTTCAAAATCTTTGGATTTGGCATTAAATAACCCGAAAAGGGTTGATATGCCGTAAAACAAAAACAACCAACCAACCAATCAATTCTTTAAATAAATAAAACAAACATGTCTCTGTTTTATTTATTGAACATTATAACTATTTATAAAATTGTAAAAATAATAAATATTGTTTTAAAATATTCTGTTTTTTTTTTCTACTATAAAATAATTGTCCGCTAAATATTTTCTTTTGAATAAATAATGCGAAAGTTCCAACCGCCTAATTTAATTTATTAATTATTACAATTTCTATGGTTCCAAGTCATCTTTGGATAAAATAACGATAAACTATATATTCTTTAAATAAAAAAGTCATCGCGATAAAACAAAACAAAACAATAAAAACAATGGTGATAACGTACGAAAATTGCCTTAATTTATCATTATATAGATTCTTCGTTATCAATAATATACCCCTCCCACGCTGTTCGCATTCTCAGAAATGATCTTCGACTGGATATATGCATTCGAACACGCCGTTTTCCGAGAAAATGTGATGTATTTCCCCCATCATTTGATCTTATAGTAACAAAAACAAACTAGCCTTTGCTGACTCATCCGTACATAATACATTCATTGAGACTCGTATTTTGCCAAGTCTACACGTGCGTTTGCGCATGCGTCGCGGCCATTTTGTTCTTCTTATAAAACGCATGTAAATAAACGCCATGAAATAGAGACGATGCTTTTGGCACCTCCCACGAACTTGCCTTTTTTTTTCGTCATTCCTGATTATCGCCACTTTTCACATCCCCCACCCTTCTATGAATTTCTTCTTGTATTCTTTTTTCTTTGATTGCGATTGTTATTCAATATCATTTACTTCCTTTTTGTCTACGAGGTCACAACGTTCCCCTTTTCTTCTCTTCTTTCTCGTGTCTCTATCTCTTTCTTCCTCTTTCTCCATTATTCTACCCAAAGTAATGTCTCTTTCGACCACCGCCTTTCTTTATTCGCAGCCAATAAACTCTTTTTTATTTAGACAATCAATCAAGCAAACAAACAAACAAACAAACAAAACGACTTACGAAAGAGGAAAAGGAAGATGAAGAAGATAAAGAAGAAGAAAAGCAACAAAAAAGTGAAACTGATTGAAGTAGGCGTTGTTTTAATCAATCCCGTTCCTGACCAAAGGCTATTTATAATTATACTAGTTGCTATACTCGTTTGTTGGCACGTAAGAAGCCGGAACAATAATGTTAAAAATGATGAAACACTCATAGTCTATAGAAGCATAAATAGGACAACGTTGAATAAATAAATAAATAAATAAATAAATAAAAGCGAATGTGTGTAATTGTTCACAAACGATTCCGAAAAAGTTTTAAACGGTAATGAATATTGACATTAATTGTGACTATGAATGCCACTATTATGTCAGTGAAAATCACTTTGCTGCAAACAGATATGTCAGCTGTGTCCACTATATCAGTGTCGTATTTGAATCCGATCACAAACGTTTAACATAAAGACAAAAATTTGATGGTTCACATGAAAAAAAAACCCACTTCTCATTTGTATTGTATTCTCAAACTGGATCAAAAGCAATCGATTCCACATTCAAATAGTGAAATATATATCTCCACTTATATATAAAGGTATTTTGCCTGCATATGTGTCTGCATGTGTGTCTGTGTCTGTGTCTGTGTGTGTCTGTGTGTGTCTGTGTGTGTGTCTGTGTGTGTGTCTCTGTGGGTGTCTGGGTTAGTTCCCCATGGACTCCGGAACGGCTAGGCTGATTATTTTTTTTTTAATTTCACACAAATGTACTTTATATGACTGGGAGTTTTCTTAGATAGGTTTTGTATTGAAATGCTTTCGGTATAGATTCTATTAACGCCTAACATCACAAGTTTTCAATATGTTATGTAAAAAGGGATAGACCCTAATAATTAAATAGATAATTTTGAAAATGATATTTAGAAAAGGTTAAAATTGAACCCAACAAGAAAAGTTAAAAAAGAATGCATATTAAAATCCTAGAAATGTAGAATGATTGCCATTGCTCTTGGAAATAGCTAAATATTACTTATGTCAGAGTTAGATATGAACTATGCAGTTTAGAAATAATGATGAAATAAATAGATTATAAATGAAACAATTCATTTAGGAATTTCTTTGTTGGCCAAAAGCGTGTTTGGACATACATAGATGAAATCCACATGAATGAATTTCACGTTTCGAAGCACGCCTCTGACGTAGTAAAGAAGGGAATTTCCAATATATTGAGATGAGTTCGAGACAGTACCAGAGGGTCGGAGAGCGACTTAGTGAGAGACCCAGGCAGAGCCGACGAGGGTCAAGTCGAGTTAGCTGAAACCCTCTTGAAGCGAAGAGGGGAAGACACAACAATGTAATCGTTAAAGCTTGAATATCTGACCATCATCGTCACCAGCTGGTATGAATAAAAGGCTCATCATATATTTGTAAACTTGTCTTCGTCGTCATTATTACAACTGAAAGGTAAATGTGCTTTTGTCTATCATCCGTAAATGAACTTTAATAACTCCCTCCAAGTATAATGTGTTCCAACCACCATCATAAATAATGACCCCCCCCTCTGATGAGTTAAAAGACTGTATAAATCTCTCTCGCAGTCCGTATTAATAATATGCACAAATAGAATTATAGCCACCGTTGGTGCCGTTTACGCCGTTATACAAGCAACGTCTCATCGCTATGTAACAGTGTCACATAAATGTCTCGTCCTCCAATATATACGTTCTGGATATACTTTCTGATACGTTGTCTCAATATGTACCCCGTTACACAACAAATATAAATTCGATTAAAGCCTAACATCACAAGTTTATTTAAGTTTTATCACCGCACAAACAGAAAGGCCAGCGTATAAAATCAACAGTAGGTTATTTGATAAGAGAGGAAGAGGGGCGCGTTCAAAATGATTGTTTCTGTTTTTATTGCAACTGAACCATGATACTTGACTTTTGCATTTTAAACTACAATTCAAGCCATCATATAAAATAATTTTGTAAAATCAACGGTAGATTCTTTACAGTGCAATGTAGACTACAATGTATTGTTGACTAAGTTATTACGAGGTGACATGTGAAACTTCCTCTCGGTACACCGCAGTATGTCTCCGATTAGAGCAGGCAATCAGTCGATTAGATAGAAAAATAGACGATTTAACAGATTTCGATCACAATAAAAGTATTGGCAGTGTGGAACATTCGTTAATCCTCATTCAATCCCAGGCAACGCCGGATCTCTCTGCTAGTACACACACACACATATATATTTGTTCGGTAAAATATGTATTTTTTCAAATATATTTCAGCCTTTGTGTATACCAACCCTTTTAGTTTAGAAGCTCAATATTAGTTAAATACAACAGCAGATTATATATAAAATAATAACAGTATACATTCTAAGTTCCAAATGTTTATTTGTCTTACCAAACAATTCTTTCAGCATGTCAAAACTTCGGTACATTTTTCACAGATCTGTTTTTTTACGCAGAAACAATAATTTATTGTTACGCCAATATCGAATCTTTTCGTGCGTAAACTCCTCAGAAAAATATAGATTTTTTGCTTAGAAAGAAACATGCATGCCAATATAATGTCGGAAAAAGGAATTCTATAGAAGACCTAGCATCGTATATTTCTTTTGAAACAAAAATTCTATTTTTCTGAGTAGTTTACGCACAAAAATATTCGATATTAACATAATAATAATTGATTGTTTCTGCGTAACGAAACAGATCTGTAAAAATGTACATAAGTTTTGACATGCTGAAAGAATTGTTTAGCAAGAAAAATAAATATTTGGACCTTGGAATATTATATATAGATTTGTTCTTGCTATTTTTAGCGACACTAACTGCTTCAAAACGTTGTTATTTAATTATTTCGCCACCTTAGCGTTTTTAAAGAGCTATAGGCTTTTTTGTTATATATATATATATATATATATATATATATATATATATGACGTGACCGTCTAGAGGAGCGATACTGCTCCCCATATGGGAGGTTAAAATTCCCTAAAACCCTGAGTAAGGCCGGATAAATATGCTAAGATTGGCCGTTAAACGTTGATTAAATTCCGGACAGCGGCAGGTGACCTATAAAAAGGGACGAATTTATTGCCGATAGTAAAACATAAACCTGGTTAAAAAATAACCATATTTCGATTTTTAACAAAAAACATTTCATGATTTTCATTATAGAAAATGTATCTGTGGAATTCTCTTCCAATTGACTGCTTTCCAGCTAACTACAATATGATTGTCTTCAAGTCCAACGTAAACAAGTTCTTGGTGAACCGACCCCCTAAGTAATCCAATCCACAAAATTCCCATTACTTATGTTTACTACGATATAATCACACTGACTAATGCATACCCATTAACCCTTATCCTCGAGTGGCCTCCGGGCCTTGATAAGTGGTGATTCCTATTTAAAAAAGATTTTAAGTTTAAGCTTTAATGATTTTAAGAAGAAATTGGAATTAAAAGAATCTTTCTTAATTTGTAATTTGGATACAATTTAAAGCAAATCTGAAATATTCGAATGCTAAATGATAGATTGTTTCAATATTACGTTCCTTAAAACTCCTTAAAAGAAATTTAAATTTGCGGGGAATATTTATTAATTGACCCGTTGTTAACTTTTAGAAATTTCTATAGTTTCACAAATGGCGTCAATCCCATCTTGAATCCAATCAATGATTATGGATATACACGAAAATCAAATTAAAATCACGTCATTTAATATTTAAAATGAATATTTAAAATCATCACATTGTAAGTAAACAAATGTCTATTAGTTTAGAGTTAATGAGAATAAACTCAGTATTGGATGTGTTGCAGATGAGTAAGGAGGACGCTGGGTACATGTAATTAATTAACTACTGATAATAAAATTCCACTTGATATAAAAGGCTGAAATTCATGCATCCAACCTACCAATGTAACCCCCTCTACCGGATGTGAACACACACACACACACACACACACACACACACACACACACACACACACACACACACACACACACACACACACACACATGTATATATAAAGTAAAGTCGTTTTCCCGTCTGTATTCAGATATAATAAATAGGAAGATAACAAAAACATTCATATACTAATCCGTTTCGCTACCCAATTAGCCTAACCCTAACCCTAACCCTAACTCATGCGCGTTTCCAGAAATTATGTATGCATTTATTCTTCTTTTAGTATCTCCTATATTTATTCGGATTATATACCCTTCTCCCAAAAGTCATAAAGAGAAAATTACTTCGATTTTTACTAACTTATTGATATCTACATGAAATGTTCCCCCAAACACCAGAACCTTTGTTAATAGAAGTGAATTTCGTTTAAATCACCTAAATATATCGGATTAGATTATAAGAATATTTGACAAGTAAAACTGTTTAACGCTTATATATTTCGTAGACAGTCTAACGGATTATTTGCTTTCACATGTAAGCACATTTTTGACGCTCGAAAAATATCGCATTTTTTCACTAATGTTTTTAATTGGTTAGATGTCTACTGATGACTAATATTAAGCGAATATAAAAACTCTGTATCCCTAAAAATATATTTTCACACTCACACAAAAGTCCTTTGTTCGTGTTTGGAAAATCCGATTCTCAAAACAATGCCTCAGTCTACAAGGTGGCCTTCTTAGAAAGAAATAATTTATTCGGCATTATTCTGTATTTGATCATTTATTAAACCAACACTTTCAATATCAATAATTTTCAAACAATCAAGAAATTATTTATTTAAACAAGATGAAAATTGCCTTAGTTTAAAATCATTTTTTTGAGCTTAATAAAACTAATTTCATTAGCAAATTCTCTACGTTATTAAAACTATATTTTCAATACAAACTATCTTAAATGTATTTTCGAACCATTCAGTGAACATTGTTTATAAACCGAAAACATTGATTAAAAACTAAACTTATTTTTTTTTGTCAGTATTATTTGTGGAAAATCCGGCTTTGCAAAGGAATGATAAAAAAAATCCTTATTCTATAAGGATTTATACTTATACGAAATTTAAAAAAACATACTTCGGGATTATTCTATATTTGATACGCTTTTAGTTTTCGTTTTTTTTTTTGGGGGGGGGGGCGTTGTTTCTTATACAATAGCATAACGTATTGAAAATAATTTTTTTTCGCACAAGAAATTATTGGAGGAATGCTTTAAAAATAAATTAAAACTTAAATAAATACAGATAAAAGGGAAACCTTTTCTTAAGTAGTAAAAGCTTTCATCTAAAGAAATAGGAGGTAGTCATAGAAATACTGTAGACACATGTAACCTAACACTAATACTATGCATAGTATAATCGCGTTGACACACCGGTTCTCGTCAGATCACCGAAGTTAAGCAACGTTGAGCCTGGCTAATACCAGATGGCTGACCATTTGGGAATTCTAGGCGCTACATGTGCTCTCCGCTTATCTCGGCATTTGTTTCCAGTCGTCCTGTACATATACTTCACTTGCCACTGATATTCGACAATGTCGTCTCAGGAGAAGTGTGGTTGGAGATTGCGCACCTCCTGCCACAAAAATTTCACGCGCAGACTCCCCTACGTGGCTATCCATAGTCTGTCAAAGACTGAAGGAGCGTGAACACTAATACTAAACTAAAACTTACCAGCAACCGAAATTGACGATTTTCTTTCTGAAACCAGATAGATCCACCGAGTAAGCTACTGAATAAAAGCCGGAGTGCCTACAACCTGAACTAGAACCGCCAACAAGACTAAAGCATAGGAGTCAATCGCCTACTTTTCGTGGATAATCTGAAATTGTATATTAATTTGGTTTAAGTCGTTTCTTGAAAGTTATAGATACATTCTCCAAATGTATTCAAATGAAGTTTGATCTGGACAAATGTACAAAGTGCTCCCTCAGAGACCGCAACGGAAAACATAATTAGATGAAGAGACTGACATGAAAGAGCTAGAAGTGCTGGAACAATACATTGGCATAATAGAAAACCATTTAATTCGACACGCCAAAATGATTGACAAAACGACAGAGAATAAGTACGCTACGTAAGAAAACATAAACAAAAACAAATAACCGCCATTAACCAACTTGCCATGGTAGAAGTAACATACAGTTTTGACATTATTGACTTGTCACAAAAGGAACTTTACAGGCTAGACACCAAAACAAGAAAAAACATTGACAGTATATAAAGTAATGCAGAGAAGCATGTGTCTACCAAGGATGTATCTACCAAGAGGAGCAAGGGATATGTGACCATCAACATCTAACCACTATTATGAGTACCGGCCAATACTTGATTAAATCCCAGAACTCAAAACTTAATAGTACCACCAGAACATCCAGAAACTAGTGTTAGTAGAGCTAACTCTATCACAAAACTGAAACATTTTGAACCAGACTGTTTTACAAATGAGACAGAAATAGCAGACAAGCATTTCACGGAAATAGCCCAAAAGAGCTTCCAAAAATACACCAAGCCATCCTATTACAGAAAACTACAAGTATGGGCTAACCAACAAAATATTTTTGAATGAATTATTCAAACAATATATAGATAAGGAAAGCTAAAAATCAGATTTCTCACCTACGATTTCCACTATTATTAAAGGACATTGATGATAGTTGGCAATGAACAAGGATTGATAATTATTGTAAGAAAATGAGCAGTCTCAGTGTTGTATAACCGAGGTTTGTGTGCGTGTACGTGTCACTATTCTCTATCTAGTGGTTCTTCACTATCTGAATCCAAGTTATCTTTGTGCCCTATTTGTGATCGTCTAAGTGTTATGCAGGTGTGTGTGTGTGTGTGTGTGTGTGTGTGTGTGTGTGTGTGTCATACATGTATTCGACATACCTTATCAACTGCGTCGTTGATCTTGTGGACTACCTTGAATTCATCTGTTTTTAAAGGGAAGCTGGAAACTTGTGGACGAATGCATTTCACTCCAAAACGATGGCTTGTTTTATATAGAGTTTTTAAATTCAATTTGTAGGTGTCGAACGCAGAAGAATGGAAAGTGAGTATCTTTGCTTTTGGTTAATTTTAATCTCCAATTTGGAGACACGTGATTTCCCTCCCAATAGGGGGAGACGACCGTTAACCCGTCAGCTCTTCTTTACGTCCAAATTCCAAATTCAACTCTACGTCCAGCTAACCTGATCAGGTGACAACCACGTCCTTCTGGTCAGCTATTTTTAGAACTTCCGGTGCAACTTGTCCATTTTATACCTCAATAATGTTTTGACAACTTTTATCAAAACATAGCCTCACCTCTCATCTCTTGTTTATTTCGCCAGTTAGATAGATAAATGGATCGAGATAGATAGATCGACAGACAGATAAATAACCGATTTCTCGTGTTCCACAACTATATCAGCAACAACAACTAATGCATGTTCTATCACTCAGAAATAGAGAGTGTGAGCCACCTTACATTCATTTATAAATCTCTACTCGGAGATAACTACTGTACAAAGCAACACAATAGAGTATGTAAACATCTCCACTGGATCATCTGTAAAAAGTTGAATATTCATTGTATCAGTAAGTCCTGGGAACTTATGCCAGAGAGAACAGCTAGAAATAAATCATACAACATCCACTATGATTATGCATTTCCTACAGATACAGATATATACATAGAAAATATAAACCTGACATAGTAATATGAGGCAAAACGAAGAAAATATCAACCCTAGTTCAAGTCTAATGATACTCGTTTAAATATAGCTGATAGGAAGATGACAAAATACTAAAGTCTTATGTACGACATCAAAAGAAACTGGAATCTTAGAGAAATCTCCATCATTATAGTCATAGTACCCATGAAAGTGAATTTCAAGATATACTAGTAAATATACCCGCTGAATCAAGTGCAAGGGAGGTACAAACAATTGTGCTTAAAAAGAAACGGTTGGATTAAAAAAAAACACATCTCTGGGTTGGAGTTCTTGAAATAACAGGCGAATATCTGGCACCCGTTAGGATGCTTCATCCTCAGTAAAAACAAAAGCAAGAAAATTGAAAAAGAAAAAATCTTATTTAGTGAACAGAATCAAATTCGTAAGCTTCGTATAATATTTACAGATGACATCATCAATATGGCGCTGGTTTATATTGACGATATGATTTAGAAAATGGATGGGAAAAACTGATCTTTCCTTTACCTGATAGGTCTAATACACATTAGATGATTACTGCATGGACGCGTGAAATTGGTTATCAACAGCAACAGCATGCATCAATTGATTGGGATAATATCGCACAATTAAATAATGAATAGATGAATGTATTTTACATTATGCTTTATACGTAATGTAGAAAACAAACAAGGTTGCCTTATTTTTTTTAATGTACCCGGAGATACTCTTATTCATAGTGATAAAACAGCACATTTTAATTGCCATTAACCTAAATAAAGGATGCAGATCCGGTTTACCAAATAGAAAGAGGATCAAATTTCTCTAAAAATGTTCATAAAGTCTTCCCATGATCGTTCGGGATGAATGTACAATGTCACATACAATAGAACTTGATTCTCTAGATTTCATCTTGCGTGATCTCAAAAGACGTGATGTTAACATGCAGAGTTAAAAATACATTTTAAATTAATCGTTTGCAATAGGTTTTGCATTACGCAATCAATAATACAAAAGTTTGATGTCTAAACAAGTAAAATAAACCAATGATATATATATATATATATATATATATATATATATATATATATATATATATATATATATATATATATATATATAGAGAGAGAGAGAGAGAGAGAGAGAGAGAGAGAGAGAAATAAAAAAAAACAAGCCGAGTTATGTGTTCATCAACGTTTCGCCTTTATTTCGAGACTTCCTCTAGATCAGAGGTTCTCAACCGGGATCCACATGGACCCTAGGGGTCCATGGAATATTTCTGAGGGTCCACAAGCAAAACATAACAAAATGGGGGCCCACAACGATGTTTTGGTGGTTCATGAAGAAAACCAACTCAGAATAGTTTTTATTATTAAAAATTTAATTTCTACTGTAATTTTGTAAAGTTTTTTTTTCAATCATTCAAGTTATTTTAACTATAATATTTCTATTTACCAGGTTTACCTCAAACATTTACCTTGCCCTCTGTTTTTAAACATGTGTTTTATTTGTCGAAAATTTTATAAAAATGAATAGCAATATATATAGTTAAATATTATGAACTGCAGTAATTGTATTACCAGCTGCATATATATATAATATATACATGTATGTATGTATGTATGTATGTACGTACGTATGTACGTATGTATGTATGCATATATATATATATATATATATATATATATATATATATATATGTGTGTGTGTGTGTATGTGTGTGTGTGTGTGAGTGTGTTTTCAGACATCCTATGGCTACTCCAAGTAAAAAGTACCGACAGTACTCCGTTGAATATTTGTCTTACGGATTTATTCCAGCACCACATAATGAATCCAAACCAATGTGCCTCATATGCATGGATGTACTTTCAAATGATAGCATTAAACCTTCTAAGCTAAAAATCCATCTAGAAAAGAATCACACAGGAGAGAAAGGTAAACCAGTAAGAATACTTTTAAAAAACTTCGTGATGATTTCTAAGCTCGAAAAACACTGTTTGAAGTTTTTAATAACAAAGTGAGTAAAATGAGTGATGGTTTACTGGCATGAAATATGAAATTAGCAAAATAATAGCAAAGGCAGGAAAAACCCATAATGTTGGTGAAACAGTAATTCTACCAGCAGTGTCTGTTATTATTTCGTGAGTTATAAAACAAAATGCCAGTGAAATTACTAATTCCATTCCTTTAAGCAACTCTTCTGTATCACGACGCATTGAGGAAATGGCAGAAGATGTAGAAAAACAATTGATAGCCCATTTGCAAGTGAAAGACTTTGCCCTTCAACTTGATGAATCCACTTTAATAGATAATGAGGCCATTTTATTAGTATATGTTAGATTTAACAGTGATGAAGGGCCCTAAGAGGAAATGTTTTTTGCTAGAATTCTTGTGACAAGACACAAAAGGTGAAACGATTTTTGCTGAAGTTGTTACTTATTTCCATGAAAACAACATTTCACTCAAAAATATAATCACTTGTGCTACTAATGCTGCACCTTCTATGGCTGGCAGATACAAAGGTTTTATTGCACATTTAAAAAAAGCTGTCCCGCAAGTATTTTGTATTCACTGCGTGATACACCGTCAACACTTGCAAATAAAATGAGTGCACGTCTGCATGATGCTCTTACTGTCGTAATACAAGTAGTTAACCATATTAAATCAAATTCTCTTAAAGACCGCCTTTTTCATGAATTATGTAAGCAAAATGGAGAAGAGTTCGAGCGGCTTGTATTACATAAAGAGGTGAGATGGCTATCAAAGGGGAATTGTCTTCAGCGTTTCATTGCATTGTTTCCTTTCTTGCTAACACACAACTTGGAAAATAGCTGCTAGCAAATAAATGTGATGTGTTTTTCTTATCAGATATATTTGAAAAACTGAATTCACTTAATAAACAGCCCCAAGGAAAAGATTCTGATCTAATATCTAGTAAAAGTACTATTGCTGCTTTTCTGAGGAAACTTCAGTTGTATATGAATAATATCAGGCGTCGTGCATTTGAACAGTTTCCTTGTTTGGCCTCTGTTAGCAGCGATTTGCAAGATGAAGATCTTGCATTATATGCTGAATATATGGAAAATATGCATGCAGATATGCAAACTCGGTTTAGTGACCTACTCATGATGGTTATACCGACTTGGGTTTCAATTCCTTTCGAAGTTAATGTTGCTGATATAGACATATCTTTGCAAGAGTCTCTCATTGAATTACAAAGTGATGAAATTATGCGTGCAAAATTCAAAGATGGAAAGTACAATGTATGGAAGACAAATGATGTTGCTACAAAGTACCCTTTGCTCTGGGATAAAACACAGCTCTACGTTATTGCTTTTCCAACATCTTGTTGAATCGGGATTTAGTTGTTTCTCAACTGTTATCAAAAGCTCGTAATAGACTTGACATTGTGAAAAGAGGAGACTTTGACTATCATTAACATCGATGGAACCAGATATAAATAAACTCGCCGAGCAACATCAACCACAGGGATCTCACTGAATAAAAATGCTTATCTCTTTTTTTTTTAATTACACATTCCACTTTAGCTGTTTATCAAAAATTTTAACCAGTGTACATAAATGCTGCAGTGAATTCAATTACCTGAACAGCTCTGATCTCCATCGGCTTGACCATGGAAGAAACATTGTAATATTGTAATACAAGAATTATTATCACTCTAATTTAGGTTATTATTATTATTATTATTATTATTATTATTATTATTATTATTATTATTATTATTATTATTATAGTTGCTGTAGAATACTTTATTTGCACTAAATGAGTTTTCATTTAAAAATAAAGGTTAATTATATAATATTTCTTTGATTATTAAAACCTCAAAATTTATATTAGTGAAAAATAGAAGATTGTCTTATGACCAATAGTTATGAAGGGGTCCACCAAGATAAAAAGAAGGGAAAAGAGGTCCATGAGTAAAAAAAAGGTTGAGAACCACTGCTCTAGATAAATGCGATTAAGAAATCTCATTCATCCAGAGGAAGTATCGAAATAAAGACAAAACGTTGATGAACACATAACTCGGTTTGTTCCTTTTTATTTCTCTATTTTGTTAGAATACTATTTCCATAATTCTCATCATATATATATATATATATATATATATATATATATATATATATATATATATATATATATTACTGTATTTAGGCAGCATTCCTTCATTCAGGCAAACATTATTAAAAACAACAGAGATACTTTGCTTAATGATTCTTTTTTTCATTTTTTCGATCTTTCGTAAGATTTGTAAATACCTTCCATCTTGAAGTTAAAAAATCTTACGAAAGATCGAAAAAATGAAAAAAAGAATCATTAAGCAAGGTATCTCTGTTGTTTTTAATAATGTTTGCCTGAATATATATATATATATATATATATATATATATATATATATATTGATATAAGAAAAAAAACATTAAAAAAGGAATAAAATAGAATGGAAAACTAAAGCATAAAAAACAAACAAAAACAAACAAACAAAAAAAAAACAGGCCAAGACTTATACACTAACGGTTAGTAAAACCATTCATAATTTACTTGAGTGACTTTTGAGCAGAAATCTTCATTGATTACGCTTGATGAATAACGCACACGGTACGCATATACCACAGTTCGTGTGTTCAGATGAAAACTTCCTCTCGCTAAATAATACGATCAGAAAAACATATAAAAAACAAAAGATTATATAGAAAAACTACACAGAAGAAGTAAAACTAAAATTAATAAATAAACAAAAGATTATATAGAAAAACTATACAGAAGAAGTAAAACTAAAATTAATAAATAAACAAAAGATTATATAGAAAAACTACACAGAAGAAGTAAAACTAAAATTAATAAATAAACAAAAGATTATATAGAAAAACTATACAGAAGAAGTAAAACTAAAATTAATAAATAAACAAAAGATTATATAGAAAAACTATACAGAAGAAGTAAAACTAAAATTAATAAATAAATGCTGAATGTAGTTTAGCCTTTTATAGCCCGGAGGATTAACTTTTTATGAGCATTGCGGCGACCTCTTCGAGAGATATTTACTCTCTGTACATTTCGAACATTATATATATAATGAAGATATATGTGATTGAGGTAGGCCAAAGTATATATATGCAAATAAAAACTGTTTTTAGTGAATTTATGAAAATTTGCTTCCCAAATTTGCCGAGTTTCCATAATCTAATATATAACAGAATATATGTCTGTTTGTCTGTTTCTATATTTTCAAATTCTATCTCCTCCAGAACTAAAAGTCGCAAAGCAGCGCTAGGGGTCTCAAATGATTGCACCTTTTACGGCTCGTTTTTTTCTATGTTTTTTTTTAGCCGGTTAAAATTGTTTTTAAGGAGTTATAAGGGGTCAAAATTGAAAAAATTGTTATATATTTTGTATATTCATCTTAGTTTATTTTTGATTTTTTCATTTTTAATCAGTTAATATGCGTGTCACGTTGGTACAGTGGTAACGTCACCAGCTTTGAAAGCTTCCGTTTCGGTTCTAGCTGATGACACCCAAATTCTTTTTTTTATTTTTGAAATCACGACTCTATAAGAATATATACGAAATCTGGACAAATAAATATACAGTAGAATCCCGGGATACGGCATGAAAAATTAATAACAGAATACAGTACAGTATATAATACACACATATATAATCAAATAACATTATAAATAACACCGTAAGGCGGAGCAAATACCGAGCCGGAAAAACATCGTAATCCACATCGTAACCTGAAAAAAAAAAGTATCAATGGCCATCGTATCTCGGGGGTTTACAGTATTTTATTTAAGCGTATTTTACGATCGGACAATGCCGGGCGCCCCTCTCAGCTAGTCTAATATATAAAAGGTTATATGTCTGTCTGTTTGTCTGTCTGTCTCCATATTTTAAAACTCTATCTCTTCCGAAACTAAAAGTCGCAGAGCGGCGCTAGAGGCCTCAAATGATTGAATGTTTACGGACCGTTTTTTATGGGTCTTTAGCCGATTAAAATAGTTTTTAAGGGGTTAAAAATTGGTCAAAATTGAAAAAATCGCCATACATTTTGTACATCTATCTTAGTTCATTTTTGATCAGTTCATATATGCGTCACTTTGGTATGGTGATAATCAGCTTCGAATTCTACAATTTTGCTTTCGGTTTCGATTCTAGCTAAAGGCACCCAAATACTTAAAAAAACCCTTTTGAAATCACGACCCTATAATAATATATACGAAATCTGGAAAAATTAAAATATCATATTTAAGCGTATTTTACGACCGGGCAAAGCACGCGCCACCCCTGCTATTATTAACATATTTTATTATTATTTTTTTTTTTTACATGGAGGTCACCACTTATCAAGGCCCAGAAACCACTTGGGGATAAGGATTATTGCGTGTACAGTAATCAATGAGATAGTATCGTAGTAATCATTAGTATTGGAGTTTTGATAAAGTGTCTTACTTAAGGGAGCGGTTCACCAGGAATTTGTTTATGTTTGACTTGAAGACATCCAAGTTGTAGTCATGTGGGAAACAGGCAAATGGAAGAGAGTTCCACATGTGTGCACTTCTAAGAAAGAAGCTTTGTTCATGGAATCTACGTTTTGATTTAGGCACAGATAAAGAGTGAGGAAAATTATTGATAATGTTTTCAGCTAGATGGGTGTTTTTCGTGAAAGATTGGCAAGAGGGACCAGAGATTGGAGCTCAGACAAGCACTTGCCATGGAAATAACAATAAAACAAACAGGCTCACAACGTCTCCTCTGTGGGAGAGAGGTTGCAGGGAAGAAAAGAGTATCCCGACTAAGCTACGAAGTCTATTTTGTACTCTGTCAAGGCAGGATAGGCTGTTTTTAGCAGCTCCTGCCCAGATGTGGCGGCAGTACTTCACCCCACCATTTTTTCCAGCGACCTTGGAAACAGACTTGATGTACGTGTTCCACTTCAGATCAGGAGTGAAGGTCAAACCCAGAAGCTTGTCAAAACATGGAGCCTCATCAAGACGAGAGCAATCCATTTCAATTGATGCCAGATGGGGATCAGAGCGTTGATAATGTAAATATATGAGCTTGGTTTTAGATTCATTAAAAGTAACCAGTCACCTCTTCCCCCACTGTACCACGCGCTCAAGATCAGGGGAGAGAAAATCAGAGAGAACTTTGTCATTTTCGGCCTTTGATGTGTTGCCATAGATGGTCGTGTCATCATCATAGATGTCAACGAATGATTTAAGTATGTGTTTTGGGAGATCATTGGTGTAGATCTGGAAGAGAGTTGTGCCCAGAATGGACCCCTGAGGGACTCCAGCATTAATACCGTGGGCCTCTGATTTCTACCCATCAACCACTACTCTTATGAGCCTATCAGAGAGAAATGATTTAATAATTGAGAAAACATTTCCAGTGATATCGTAGCTGGAAATCTTGTGAAGTAGGCCTTTATGCGATACCTTATCGAAGGCCTTTGATATGTCAAGAACAATTGCCCTAGAAAGGAAGCGTTTGTCGAGAGATTCACTAATCCTATGAGATATAACCGTTAGCACATCTGCTGTAGATCTAGCAGAACAGAAACCATATTGCGTGTCACTAAGAAGGTTGTTTCTGCTGAGGTGGTTGACTATTTCTCTATTTAATATGGATTCCAGCAGCTTACTCATGACACATAGGAGACTTATTGGTCTGTACTGAGAGAGAGAGATAACTTATCAACTGAATTTTTAAATACAGGGCATACTGATGAGGTTTTCTAGGGTGTTGGAAAGCACTTATCCTTAAGGCAACGCTTAAGCAGTTTTGTAAGTATGGGAGCAAGTTCCGGTTGAAGCTTTTTCAACACTATAATTGGAATGCCGTCAGGGCCAGTTGCTTTACTGGAATCAAAGTTCATGATTAGCTTGGCGACCTGATGCACAGATATTTGTGTGTTGCATAACGCGTTGTCTGTTATAGGGAAGTTGATGGCCTTCGTCGTATAGGGTAGAATTAGCTGCGAAGTATTTGGCAAATAGTTTGGCCTTGTCTGATGCTGACGAGATGACCTAAGGTCCATTATATCTCTAGTTTTACACTATCGAGCTTTGTTGTAATAAAATTTATATTTAAAATTTTCATATATATGTGTATCGTAAATTTTGAAAATGTTTATGGTAGTTAAACTACGCAGAATTTATGTCAAGCAACAAACAGTTCGAGAGGCGATAGGGTCATAAATAGTAACGTAGTAAGAGCTGTGGTTCATGGTTAGCTAATTGCAAATTACGGCTAACTTCATTAATTAAATGGAAATTTTTGTCAGACATAATTCGAAGGATTGAAGAATATTTTAGCATGTATTCTATGTGATTAATGTTTATAAAGAAAAGCCTTGGAAAAACAAACGCTGATTAACTTACGTATAATAATCGAATTAGTAAATTAAGCTTTACAGATCTGAAACAAAACACCGAAGTTTGTATTGTGATGCATCTCATCATCATTATAATCCACGTATTAAAAAAAAGAAGGTTAATATAACTATAAGAAAGATGAGCGATTGTAGCTGAGTTTGAATGCGAGAGTGATACATTTCAGATGGGATTAGGATAGTTTTGTGCGCTAATACCCCGTTTACACATTTTTGTTTGCTCTTAACTGCGACATATGTTTTAGGACATCTTACATTGTACGACACCTAAAGCTCCCATACATCTGATATTTCACTACGTTTATCATTTATCATGTCTGTGATTTTTATTTTACTCTAACTTTTCATTTTTAGGTTTTATTTATATGTTTCTAACACGCCAATCTCGTTTTCAAACGAATTTCTTAATTAAGGATTATTAATAGTTATCTTAATTCTCGCATAAATTATAATAAAGACAAAATTAATGATAATATAAAACGCATAACTCTTTTGTATCTGTTAACCGCTGGATGTTGTGTAACTGATGAAAGACGCACCTCATCAGAGAGCATTCGATTTTCTTGTGTTTTACTTTATTTTTTTTTACCCTTTTTTATTTATTTCTTTTATTTTCTACTTTTCATTTTTTTTTGTTTTGCATCACTTTTTTTAGCTTCTTTCAATTCTCTCTGCAAATATTTATTTCTTCGGACGGTCTCTATTTACTTGCCCTTCCCCACAGAGTTAAATATGATACTAGGTCGGTTTAAGGTCAGGAAAAATCTAATCCCTTCTAAGATGAATTCTGAAGAAAAAAAAAAAAATTAAAAACCATATCAACCAAGAAGAATTTTTCTTCCTTTGAGCAAGGAAAGAACAGGTACTACGCTTTGACAAATATATTTGCCTTTCTATTTACAAATTGGGTATTACTCCCCAAAAGTGTGAGGAGTGGGCATTACGTGTTCTTTCTTAGTGGTTTTTCCTACTCTTTACTAGATACATTTTGACTCATTCATATATCATTCTGATAATTATAGGAGCATTTCAAAAACTACCTGGCGAATATACCCGATGAATCAAGTGCAAGAAAGATAAAACAAGTGCACTTAAAGGGACGGCTAGAATTTAAAAAAGATTTATCGGTTCGAACGTATGAGATAGCGGATGAATGTCTGGCATCCGGTACGATGCCCCATTTATATCTAGATAAAAATAATAAGAAAATTGAAAAAAAAAAAACAAAAAAAAAAAAACGCAAGCAAAAAATACAAAATAACAGAAACAGGAGAACTTAAATGGCCACTAGACACCATGCTCAAGTGTCTAAGGTTTCTCGAAACCGGGGTTTGTAATGCTAATTTGGCTTGAAGATACTTTCCCCTATAAGTAAACCCTGACTAAATATTCAAAATCACATAGTATTCGCGGCTCAAATAAGATTTCCTTAGTATAGCCACCATACACTGGCATATACAAGGAACGGTGCACCATTCTAAAAGTGACATTGCCTTTGGGAGCATCACTAAGCTGGATATTTCACCAGACTAGATGGATTCTTGTCTTGAAATCCGATGACTAAGAAGCCACAAGAAAAATATACTATAACATATTTAACTGGTCAGTTAGTGAAAAGAAAACTAACGTTATTCACCTTTTTATTAAGTCAGTATTTGAAATCTAAAAGAAATTTAATGGTGTACACATATCTATGTATTTCATTTAGAGATCAAGTGTTAGCTCAAGAATGATCCTATAAATTTCTAAGAAGTTCAATTGAAGTAAAATGAAAGACCAATAAGAGAGCTTGAATTACATACAAGATATTACAATTGAGTATCTTCCGTCTCTCTGTACAAGGGTTTATTAGGATAACTTAACATGAAGATAGCTCCTCCTATAAGTAAAGCCTGACTAAATAGTCGAAATGACATAGTATTCGAATCCTAAATAAAATCCTCTCGACAGGCTATACATTATTGATTGAGATTGTCGGACTGACTTCCTCATCTTGGTTGTTATCGTAACAACGTTTCGGCCGTTTTGCCCTCCGGCCTTCATCAGGTGTTTTGTATCGAACTGGGGAACCGTTTGTTAGGAGTATCGAAACGTTGTGACTATAACAACCAAGATGAGGAAGTCAGTCCAACAATCTCAATCAATGAAAACACCTCATCTCAAAAATACAGACAATTAATAGGCTATACATTGGTTCATACGAGGAATGGTGCACCTTTTCCTAGTGAATGTTCTCTCAATAATATCATTTAGTTGGACACTTCACTAGATTAAATGAATCCTTTTTCTGGAATCTGTAAGATCAAGAAACCACAAGAAAGACACAATATAAAATAGTAAAATGTTCAATTAATGGTCTTTACTTCTTTTGAGAGATAAAGGAAAATCTTGATTGAACACTCGAATGTATCACTTATAGAGATTCAAAAGCCCCTTGATCTCTGAGAACTTAACAACAGATAAACAAGCCATGCTTTATTCATTATTTCGCCATTTCACCATCACTTTCATTTCAGCAATTACCACAATACCACGTTTACCTTATAGACTACCGTACTTAAAATATCTCCGATGGTTTTAAATAAGTTTTAATTACAAAAAATATCTAAAAAATAAAAACAAAAAAAAACAAATATGATCAGAGTCAGACTATTATGATCCTCCCAACCATATTTGAAACGTAAACTGCCGAGTGTTTCGTCGTTTTATCATTTACGACTAAAAACAGGATCACTAAATTGGAATTGGGTTTAAGTGGGAAGAAATGAAATAGGGATGGAATTTGACAATGGATAGAGATCAATGAGAAATTAAAAGTAGAAAGCGGGGTTATATACTAATGATTCATCTCTTTCGAAGATCAAAAGCTACTCGAGGATAAGGGTTAATAAGATTCACAATTAGATTATGGAACAGTACTATGAGTACGATTGCTATAATTAATTCATATTAGGACTTGACAGATAATTGTTGACAGTAGTCTTATAAGCGACCATGTTGTAGTCTGTAGAGAAACATTCGCACGGTAGCGTGTTCCATAGGTTGGATGTTTTTTGGCCAAAATTTTGCCTATGGAAGTTCCGTTTGATTTTCGGTACACAAAGGAAGAAAGATAGGTTTTTGTAGTGTTGATTGTTAGCTGTGTTTTTGCTGAAAAGGTTTTATGGGGAGCAGCGCTTAGAGCTCAGTCGAGCACCTAGTATAGAAATAGCGAAAGTAGAGGAAGAGCTCTTTTCTGTGAGAAATAGGCGGTAGAAAAAGAGATAACTTTATCACTAGATTGCGAAATCGGTTTTGCACTCCATCAAGGCAACAAAGCGTGGTCTGAGCGGCATCACTTCAGATGTGGCAGCAACATTACATCTTGGGCCATATATGACTTTTACACAGATAGTGAATTGCATCTAAAATCAGGTACTTTCTGGAGCGGAAGAATGAGACAGCCATTTCCAATCTGCCTTAGCAACAGATTTAATGTTCGTATTCCATATCAGAATCATTAACTTGTCGGAGCTATAGTTCTGCATGCATTTAGTGTACCCCTATGATTCCAGACTCAACTTTTTCTAGCAATGTGATCACACCCTTGCTCACCCGGCGAGATGTAAATCTTTGATCAAAGCAATGATTGTACACAGAAGAGGTATAAACATGTGTACTAGATTTATAAACAAACGCAGACAATAAAGTCCTAGCTATTTGTCGCAGCAGCTCTGTTTCCATACATTCTGTAATCCTGCCTTCGAAAGGAGCAAATCTAGTTGCATCGACGCGAGTTGAGCCAAATAAATAGTTGGGAAAGTCTTAGACCTGGATTAGATCAATCGCTCGCAATTTTGTCCGTGTTGTTGCATCATTAGGTTAACGGGAGTTTCTTCTGAGGTTTGGACCGTCACTGGGACCTTGTTACAGTTATAGGCGGTTTGCATATATATTTGTATCTTACCCAAGGGTGGATAGAGTGCTCCTGATATCTCTCACAAATCTTTCGAATTGATACGAGGCTACGTTTGCTCGGGTTCATGACATTCTGAATTCTACTGTGAAAGTAATCATTTCCGTTATAGTCCCATTGAACGGAATAAAAATAGATGGAAACGATCTAAAATGGTGTGCAAGTCATGTCTATGCGTGATAAATATACACATGAAAACACATACACGCAGACGCACGAAACTTGTAGTATTTTCGTAATATACAGATTTAAAATAATAAAAACGAAAAATACATTTTCTACTGATTTGTCCCTGTAAACACGAAAATGTATGCCCATCACAATAGATGTCCACATTTCAAAAGGAACTCCTGTTCACCTATCATCGAAACAATCCTGACAAAAATTGTGAAAGTTTATCGCTTTTTACCAGCTGTAAAAAATCGTACACAATTTGCAAAAAATGTGTATTTATAAAAAACAAAGTGATATCATTGGTTATGCATAATCTGTTATTCCTCCCAACAGTCCGCAAAATACATATTAACAGTCTCATTAAAGATCAAACGTCTCACATCATTTCCCACTTGTCCCGGTGAAAATTTTGAGAATGAAGGTGTTTTTTTCGTTGCTTCAGTAATATTTATGTGCTCCATTTCAATAACAAAATGTAAGTGTATGCAGGCATGTGCGGACTGTTCATACACCGACGTTTATCACTCCGTCTGACGCCGCTGTTTCTCTTTGCCGTGTTTTATGAATGACCGTTGTCTGTTTAACTTGGACGAATAAACTCTTTTAACGAAGAAATACACGAAAAGAGTTTTGCTGGGGCGTTTTCAAGGTTTTATTTGGAGAGAATGGATTTAGTAGAGTGAGAGAGTAACATTATCAGCTAATTATTTAATTCTTAAACTTAAATTTCGACTTCACCAAATGGAAAAAGAGCACGGACAGAGTGTGAGGTACCATTCGCCGAGATTATCAGTTTTCTACATCATTGGCTGGTGCTCGTTCGCACGGCCTCTACGGAGAGGATTGATCTGAAAACCGCAGTTTTCTCTCAATCTGAAAAAAGTAACGTCATTCGTCATTGTTCGACTATGTTTTGTCTACTGTTTGATCTCTGTTCCCTGCCTCAACTCTACGTCACCCGTGTTTCATTCATTACTGAGAATTATTTAGTTTTATAGATGTAGATTATCATGTACTCAGCGTGACCCCTGTAAATTCATACTAGCTAAATTAATCGCTGATGACGTTAGGGTTTTTAAAATGTAATATATAGCGATGATCATGATAACAGTGCCATGCAATATCTTTTTAATTCTAAGTAAATATATATTAAAAACAGCCAACTAGCTTATTTTAAGTGATCTTTTCGGCATATTTGTTTATTAATTTCTGATTATAACGTCTTTATTTTACATGATTTTCGACGGTAAATAGCTCATTGTATAGTAGAAAAATTGAATAAAAAGATACATATTGTGAGGGCGACTCTGTGCGTGTTTGTGATCGTGCGCACACAAACGTACCAACACAGAAAAGCGTTCTTTTCATCTCTAATTTTTCTAGTATGTCTTTGGCAATTATTTAATACGAGTGAAAAGAAATTACGGACTTATATATAACAGAAATCTCATTCCATCAGAGATTTGCAGCCGTGAAAAACACTAAACGGAACGATGTCGAAGAAAAAGTTAAAAAAAAACCCCACTTTAAATATCTCTACTTGAAAAAGGTTTCTTTGAAAACTGAAAATTTATAATTAAATAAACAATATGCTTAATTAAAAAACGCATTTGTTCGGCTTTATTTTTCATGTTTAGAAATATTAATTAAAATAGATATCATTCAAACGAAAAAAAAATGTACGTTGAAATATAGAGTGTTAATATTTCGTTTTATTTTTTGTTACATGCACACGCAAAAGAAAAACCAGACACTGTGCATGTATCTACGCTATTCGCAACAAATAAGGAAAAATAAGGTGAATTATAATCGTTAAATGATTTCAATATATATAATTACGTACGTTACGCTGTCGTTGTCGCTGACTAAGCAATCGACAATGCCTTATCGGGCAAAAAGTTCACGGAGGAAAGAGATAGTGACCCCTGTGGTGGGTCTCTTGCACCTGAGTACTTCTGGCCATTTTGAATAGCTATCTACTACAATCAAGTAGTAGACATCCTCCACTGGTTATGCGAAATCCACATGTATTTTCGACCAAAGTTGGTCTGTCTTTGGCCATGGTTTGTAGGTGATTGGTGGTGCTTTAGCTGCTAGAAAACAACCCTTGAAAGATTCCACCAAATTTGAGAAGTTTAAATCCATATTTGGCCAGTATACATAACTCTGCATCAGGCTTTTCATCCTATTCTTTCCTGGATGACCTGTGTGAAAATCTCTTAGTATTCGTTTCTGTAAAGTCTTGAGTATAACCCCCCTTTCACTATATAATAGTACATTGTCACACAAGGAGACAATTTCCGCTATCTGTCGATGTTTTTCCATGATCTTCTGTTTTGTGGAGCAAATGAATTCGTCTTCTTGGGTTTCGCATTTTATTTCATGTAGAGTAACTGGTAGTTCTTTAATCACGTTAAGCATCAGATTCTTTACCTCGCTGTTTTTTTTAAAGAAGCGATCACAGTGTCTTCTAGTGGTTCCCTTTGACTTGGAATTAACCTCGACAATCCGTCAGCATGACCAATTTTTTGTGAGGAGAGGTATTCTAAATTAAAGTTATAGTTAAGTAAGATCGTACCCCATCTCAGCAATCTGTTTGCTATATACACAGGCAGTCCTTTCTTCGATCCGAAGATAGTTAGGAGCGGTTTATGGTCAGTTTGCAAATTAAAAAATCTTCCATGCAAATAACGATGGTACTTTGTTACTGCGAATATTATTGCGGCGAGGGCTTCCTTCTCGATCTGCGAGTAATGTTTTTCGAAGGTAATAACGTGCATGACGCATGTGCCACTGGTTTCTTGCTTCCATCCGGCATTCTGTGTAGTATGCAAGCGCCTATGCCATGAGAGCTTGCATCGCTGGTAACTATGATACCTAATTCTGGATTGTAATGTGTAAGAGATAGGTCGGACGTGAGTGCAGTTTTCATTTTGTTGAATACCTCCTGGCACTCAGAACCCCATTCCCAAGTACTGTATTTCTACAAAAGTTTGTTAAGTGGGGCCCGAAGATTATGCATGTTGGGAATAAATGACTGGTAATAGTTGGCCAGTCCTAGAAAGCTTTGTAGTTCGGTGACGTTCTTGGGAGTTGGCATGCTCTTTATTGCAGTTGTCCTGTCAGGATCTGGTCTCCTTCCCTCTTTGTCAATTAAGTATCCTAGGTATTCATTTTCTTCTAAGAAAAATTCGCACTTCCTTCCTTGACTTTGAAACCGAACTCCTGTATCCGTGAAAATACTTTTTGTATGTGCGACCTTAACCCCAAATACTAGTCTCTCATATTTGTATAAACCTCTGTGGGTGTTTATGCAAAGTAGCTTTGAGCTATTTTCCTCAACCAGAATCTGAAGATAAGCCTCACTGAGATCGACCTTAGAGAAGACCTTTCCTCCGTTCAGTTTCGCGAAAATTTCTTTGGGACTAAGCAGTGGGTAATGGTAGTCTTTCAAAACGGCGTTTAGCCTAGTTGAAAAATCAGCGCAACCGCGGATTTCTTTCGATTTCTTTATGACGTACACGGTAGGAACTGACCATTGGCTGAATTCCACTTTTGATAAGATGCCGGTCTTGACTAGTCTGTCAAGTTCCTCGTTAATTTTCTCTAGCGAAGCGAATGGGATGTTCCTTCTTTTCCTAAAAACTGGTTCTGCATTGGATTTCAGTTCAAATTTGGCTGTTGCTTTCCTACATTTACCCAGGCCCGCTGTAAAAATTTCAGGAAAAAGCTTTTTTGGATCAGCTTTAAGTTCTTGTTTTTCTGGAGAAAACGATTCTACTTTTTGGCAAAAAGTGTTGATCGGTACATCCCACAGATTAAATTCCTGAAACCAGTCGGTCCCAAATAAATTTTCTGTGTTCTTGAGCACAAATAATTTCAGTTTTTTTGTTGTACCATTAAAAGTTACATTTGTAGTTAGTTCTCCTTCAAAATTTATTTTTCTCCAGTTACCGCTTTTATTGACTTGCCAGTTTTATGCATAGTCGGCCTATTTACATTTCTCCACGTCTGGAAATTTATTACTGATAAGTCCGACTTTGAGTCTAATTGCAATTTAACTTCCTTGTCTAAAATTCTTACTAAGACGTATTTTCGACTGTTATTTTCGTCTTTCTTGTTCATCCTCGTCCGTTGAACCCGAATTTTACTTTTCCTCTGCCGTTTGTAGTGTGATCTTTTGTGTCCTAATTTTTTTGCAATTAAAACATTCTTAGGGGCAATCTTTTGACCAATGCAGCAAAAACAAGGGGTTGAAAGCTTCTTGTTACCTTGTTTTTCGTGCTTTTGTTTTTTTGGAGAGTACCCCTTAGTTCTTCTCTGTATGCTTTTTATGTGTGCAATACCAGCTTCTTCGATGTTCTTTGAGTCCTTCTTGATACTAATGATCCTTTGGCAATCTTCCGACAGATTTTGTACAGTTAAGCCTGGTTCACTTTCCAGTTTTGACAAAACTCTTCGATGCATCTCAGAGTCTCTTATCGAAGTTAAACCCTGGACAAATATGAGGCACTTGAAATCATCGGCACTCAATTCTGACAATTTGTAATTGTCACAACGTTTGTTAACAATTGAAGCGAAAGTCAAGTAGTTCACACCGTCTTTTTTCGTAAGTTTCAAGCATTTCCACCGTCTGTGGAACAACGACGTCTTCGATCTAAATAGTTCAGTTTGCCGTTTAACGGTTTCCGTAAACGTCAGATTGCTAGTCTTTTGTGGCAAATTATAGTCGACGAATTTGTTGTGTTCCGTAGCCCCTAATTTGCTTAGTAGCAAACGGATTTTTTTTGGTCTGCTCAATTTCCACAGTCGATATTGTACAGATCTTCATACCGTCTGAAATACGTTTCAAACGTTTGATTTTCTTCAGGACAGTAGATGAAATTATTTATTGTACTTAGTACCGCACTCTGGGGAAATACTGTATCGTTATCTGTAGCTTGATTCTTATTACTTAAAACTTGGAGAAACTTCAGTTCTCTTTATGTTCTGTTTGCAATGCAAAAAATCTGTCATCAGCTCTCTTTTGCATTTGGATCATTCTTTCTTCTGCCTGCTGTAGTCTATCGTCAGCTCTTCTTTGCTGGTCCATTTGAAATTTAATTAGACGTGTTATCGTCTCTTTCACATTTTCCATTGTGTCTCTATTATTTTAAGGGAATTTGTAACTTAACGGAAGTCACAGCAAGTAAAAACTTTTATAATTTATGGACTGGTATATTCTTCAGTAGCTGTAGCAGAAGTACAAAAATTATAGATTAATTTTGCATACACTTATTTTCTCGTTGCAAAAATAAATGGGAGGAAGAAGAAATAAAGAACCCCCCCTTTTTTAAAATCATCAAAAACAAAAAAATGGCTTCCCAGCACATAGAAAGAATATTTGCTTTTTTATCACACTCTTTTTCTTTTTTCTTCTCGGTACAGTTCAAACAAACAACTAGTCGGTCAACAATAACCACTTTGTCATAAAACAAGAATTCATTTTCCAAAGTTTCAGTAACAGAAAAACAAAAATCTTCCAGCATAAAGTCCATGTGTAATTTGCATAAACAATTGGGTCGACCCGTTCTACGGCAAATTAAAACAAGATTACTTTTTTCCTTTCTTTTTTAGCAAGCACGAAAAAAGAAATTGTACATACAATTTCTTTGAGTAGATAAATTTAAGTGTTGTAGACTTTTTTTATACTGCCATTTTCCGTCGTTGAACTTTTTCACGTTTTGCATTGTAACGTACGTTTGAAAGTTGAGGTTTTGCGCGTGAGTTCTTAAAAAAAAAATTTTTTTTACAACCTTGTCGCCATTGTAGTGGAGTCGGAAAAGGTGAAACTAGGAATATGACGACTGGGTGAGAATAAGAACATTTATATCAAGCAAGGGTTAGTCGTACAGAAAAGGTTAGTAAGTCCGTGGGGAGTCGTCTCTGTACGACATCCGGGATAGCTCTCATTGAGCTCATCTTAGCGGTTATAAAGGTGTGTATGTCCCCATAACATTAAGCTACAGAAACAAGAAATTTGCAAATTTTAAGCAGAGCCCTCCTTCCGACGGACAAACTCCATGGGAACGGAGGAGTATATTTGTCGGCTCTCCTCGAACTTGGAGCACGGAACTTGTACATATGTACACCGTCAAAATAAAGTCCATTTATTATATTTTATTGGTCATCTTCTTTAAACATTAACTAAAAGAAACAGATGTTAGTAATTGAGAATATGGCATATTTTTAGATGAACGAGAGAAATTTATATAAGGAAAATCATCTTAAGAGAAAGTCAGTAGTAAGTAGATTAGTTTAAAGGCAGGCCAAGTTCATATGTAGCTTGTAAATATTCGCATGTCTATGTGTGTTGCAATGGTATAAGTCTACGTGCATACACAAGTGCCTCCTTTGATAAGTGGTGACTCCTTTGTAAAAAAAAAAAATAAATAATACATAAAAATTACGACTTGTCGCCATGCTGGATATTAAAGTCTTTTTAACAACACTGACGCTTGTGACTCGCGCAAAGTCTTCGGACCCAGATAGAAGTTTTGAGTAACTTTCTTGTATCCAAAAAGAGGAAAGATAATTGTGAGAAGTCCATTTTATAAACTATCAAAATCTAAGAAATTTTTTGCTCTAATCAGCGCCTAGCTTAGAATTCAAGCAAATATTTCAAACATCGTTATTGCTATTTGTAGTACGATTGCTGCAAAAACATCTGTTTTAACAGAATCAAGTCCATCGTATTGTTCGAATTTTACACTATTTCTCTTTTAATTGAACTTAAAAAAATGGCATAATTAAAATAGCTCGACTTTCCGCCTGGTATGTTGCATATCACAGATCGCGCAAAACTAATTATGTGCATTACCTGAGATGTTACGCCTTCGCTGACCCTGCTGTTACAGACACGGGTTATCGTCGCCTCAGGGGGCGTTGGTGTCTGTTACAGCAGGGACAGCGTTCGAATCGTCTCTATCCTTATGAATGAATAATAAACACGCACGTTCTTTTACAGAGTTTAAGGATAAAAATTGATAACAATTATGTGACATTAATATAAAGTCGATGTAATATATATATATATATATATATATATATATATATATATATATATATATATATAGAGAGAGAGAGAGAGAGAGAGAGAGAGAGAAAGAGAGAGAGAGAGAGTTGTAAGATTACATCCAAGTGGATTCTGTCATGGATCGTCTTAAAAGTAGTCAAACGCAGTTCATGTCATTAATGGCTGCTTTTATTCTCATATTGCTAATTTTTCGGTTAATAACCATTCCCGTTTTATTCTTAAGTGGCAGTGACCTCGAAAGTAAGTGTGGCAGTAAAATTTATATACATTGATTAGAGCTCTCAACAAAGCAGGTTCAATTTCACAAATAAATGAATGTTTTCAATTCAGTTGAAGATCCTCATTTGTAGATAACGTGGGTGTAACAATTAAGCACCGAGTGATTAGAGCGCTCGAATAATTGGTATTTAAAAAGAATAAATGAAACAATGAAATCGTAAATTACCATCATCGTAATAGGATTGCTGGATCAAACGTGTGAAACAAATGTACAGAATTGAAATTGATTGATCAGAAGTCTCGGCAAACAGGGATCATCTTTCACGAATTATTGAAATAGGTCAGATAGGGAAAATGAACATTGGTGTTTCTGGAGTGTGAAAAAATTGTGAAAACGCGTTCTACTGAAAGATTACAGCGTTCAGCGAACCCGGATTGTTTGACAAAAAAACAAAAAACAAAAACAAAAAACAAAAAACAAAAAAAAAACAAAAAACCCCCAAAAAACAAAAACAAAAAACAACAAAAACAAAGCAAAAAAAAACAAAGCAAAAAAACAAAACAAAAAAACAAAAAAAAAAAACAAAAACAAAATAAAAGCAAACTAGAATTCAATGTATTTGTGTTCCGAATCAAATGGATGCAGTAATTCTGCGACAGTAAAAATAATTACTTAGAACTTTCAACGTTGCTACAAATAAGAATGAAAAGACAATTCCTCTGCATTCCTGGATTCTATGATATGCATTGCGATGTATATGTTTTAATGTTCTAAGATATTTAGTATTTAATAATGCCAAGTGTTTTGATCATGCCTTTTTTAGGCACTATTATATTTCGTAAATACTGAAAGACCTTTCCTAGAAATCTGTTCAACTGAAAATAGAAACAACTATAAATATAGTATAGGATATATATATATATATATGGAGACGGGAAGTAAACTACTTGAATGTAAAATTCATTAAAGAAATAATGAAATAATTTTTTCTCACTTAACATTGCAAAATTGGCGATTGAATTCAAACATTTAAAATTAAAGGAGGTTGCAATACTGAAAATTACATACGAGACTATAATATCACAGAATTTTATGCAGCACCCTGACATACGAGACTATAATATCACAGAATTTTATGCAACACCCTTACATACGAGGCTATAATATCACAGAATTCATGCAACACCCTTACATACGAGACTATAATATCACAGAATTTTATCACAACAAAATTACATACGAGACTATAATATCACAGAATTTTATCACAACAAAATTACATACGAGACTATAATATCACAGAATTTTATGCAACACCATTTCCGTTTAGACAGATATAAAGAGAGGCTGTAGAAAGTTCGATATAGATGCCCAAATATTAGCCCCTTTGTTTGGATTTCCTTTTTATAGCAATGTCCAAATGTTTTCGTTAGTCTCATCTTTTTCCATCCTTATGAATTACCCGGGTAAGTTTTTCTCTTTCCATTCTTCTTTTCTTCTCTTATCCTTCGTCTACCCGTTTTCTGTTTATTTTTTTCATTTTTTCAGTGGCTCAGTATGCGATATTTATCCTTTCAGTGTTCTACATTATATATATTTTTTAATTGTTTTAGTGTCAACCACAAAATCTTCTACAAAAATCAGTTGTCTTCTCCCAGCTTTTATTTTCACGGCATCATCCTTTGGGTGTAGTGCATTGTGCATGATCATGAGTTTCCTACTCTTCTAGTCGGAGGCCTCAGTTCTACTTTGGTTCAATCTATAAACGGTTCAGAGTATCATTAGTAACACCGCCCATGTGTTTATACTTTATTAGGTTTCTAGGAATGTACTTGTCCTTCTGAGGTGTTCCTTTTTATTTTTCTCTTTTATTTCTGTTGGTTTGATGCTGTCTGTTTCCATTACTCTCAAATATTTGTAGATGTCGTGTTCACCTAGTGCTGTAATCTCCGCTGGGTGGATAGTTCCATACCTTCAATTGTCTCTAGTTTTTCCCTTCTTATAACTAGCAGTCCGCACTTCTCCATACCGAATTCCATTAAGATATCCTGGCTGAAGATTTTGGCTGTGCTTATTACTGTCTCTTATTCCTTTTTTGGATCTTGCAAAAAGTTTCAGATCACTCGTGTACACCAGACGGTTCATTTATTTCATCTGCATTAGTGAACTTGTATTCGGATTGGCACTTTCTTAATATATTGTCAAGGGGGCACATGGCTAAGATGAACAGTAATAGTGATAAGGCATCTCCATGGAAAATACCTCTTTGTATTTTAATGTCTAGCTGCCAGTTCAAGTCTCCCTATTTTCATTACATTTTCAATCAAATTGATAATCTTACCAGATATTTTATACATTTTCAGATATTCTATTTTCCATGCTTAAGACATCCTGTCGCACGCCATCTTGTAGTCGATCTATGCCATGGCTACATTCTTTTTCTACTTTTACCTTCTTTAGGATCTTTTGATATTATTATTGTTAGTTACGAGGGGTTCTTGCATATCAGAGGTTACTCACTGATTACAACCAATGGTGCTCTCCAGAGTCTAGGTAGCATAAAATTTCCAGTACTCTCCACCTCTTCCGATAATTTTTCAAATGATTTTGCATTATCACAACAATTTCTTGCCAATGCTAGCAATGATCATTGGTCGTCACTGGAATTTGGATTGCAAGAAGCCTCACCAAGGTTCCGGTTCTATTTTCATTCATGCAGTGGTTAGTGCTTTCACTCTTCGGTCTTTCCATCCTCTTCGATCCTTTTCTACTATTTGGTTGGTGCCAGTCGATGTCGACACAATACTTATTTTTTTTATTTTATTTTATTTTACAGGGAGCGTAAGTAACTTAACATTTGGCGAATTCAGTTTCCTTGATGATGATGATGATTATTATTATTATTATTATTATTATTATAATAATAATAATAATAATAATAATAATAATAATAATAATAATAATAATAATTAAAAAAAAAAAAAAAAAAAAAAATCGACCCTCGAATATTTCGGTTCAACGAAAACACTAAAAAATAGAAACCCAGCCTGCAGGACTATAAATACCGAAATGAATTTGTTCTCTAGTCGACCTTGTAATGATCACGAAAACATTGATTGAAAACATGGAGTTTATTTAATTTCCTTAACCTTAATGCTAGATTAATGCTAATTTCATCAAACCGAAGGTATCGATGAACGAATAATCTAATATATTTTTAATGGCTGCTTTTATATACAGGATGAACTGATAAGAGTGTCGCCATAAAGAAACTAACACAGCAGTTTTATTTTAAAATTTCTATTGAAAACATCAATTCAGCTAACTTGATTATGTAGTAGAGATGACATTTATTCAATGTAGCCGACTTCAGCCTCAACCACCGCCTTGATACAGATCCGGAACTGGGAGCATGTCTTTTCCATAAGCGTCGGCGGGAGCTCGGCAAATACTCAGCGGATGGCGGCGATCAGGCTGGCTGTGATGTTGTGGGAGGTCATGTTGGTGATGTTCTCGACGTATGACCAAACGAATTAGTCCAACAAGTTCAGTTAGGAGGATGGATGCAGTGAGAGAAGGGTACAAAGTCGTAGCACTCCTCCTGAAGCCAATTCTGGGTCTCTTTTGAATTGTGTTCCGGCGTCGAGTCCTGCTGCCACACCCAGGATCTGCCAGCGACCACCTGATGGCACCAGGGGAGCACTACACTCTCCAGCACATCCACCTACACTTTGTTGTTGACTTTCAAGCCAATTTCGAAGATGTGAGGTGGCATGATGTGGCCCTCACTTGAAACCATATCAATGACCGTGACCGGAAACTTTGTTTTCATAAATCTGGGCACGTCCTTGTTATTCGTGGCAATCCAGCGATGCATTTTGAGTGTGCTGGCAAAGGTCATGTTGTTATATATTGAATCGGCAGAGAGCATGAATTGTACAGCGGGCGCATCTTCGATCTCGCTCGTTGAACATTTGGGATTTCTACACAAATGGTCAACTAGTAGACGGTCTGAAAAAAAAAAGATACCGATTTTCATCAAACAGAAATGGAATCATATCGGTTTTTCTAGGGCAACAATTTTATCGTTCCACTTTATACTGCTTTCACAACTGTCATCTTCAATCCATTTCGTCTCCTGCACCATTTGCAAATATCCAACTGAATTAAATACCTCTCTAAAACCTTTCCAATCACTCTCTAGGCTCACATCTACATTTATATATAACATACTTTACTATCTCCCCGATTTCTACACTCTCACTAAAGCTGCTTTTAGCTGGGATAAGGGTATCCTACCGGATTCAAGATATTCACCCGCTATCTCACAAATTCCAAACGAGATATTTTTTAAAATTCTAGCTGTTCCCTTTAAGTTCAATTGTTTGCATCTCTCTTGCACTTGGTTCACTGAATATATTTGCGAGGTAGTTTTTGAAATTCTTTTCCATGAGTCCAATTGCTCCTATAATTACTGGAATTATAGAGATCTTCTTAAGATTCCTGTTTCGTTTCATGTAAGACATATGCCTTTCATTATCTCTTCATTCCCAGTTCTATTTAACCCAGAACATCATTGGGGGCACTAACTTCTACTAAGGTTGCTTCTTTCTCCGCCCCCCCTCACTAAGTCAGGTATAATAGCTCCATTTTCGAAATATGTAGCTGTAGGAATTGCAGAGCACATAGTGTATTCCTTATTTCCAACTTTTCTTTCTGGTATATGTGGCCAGGACTTGTTGCTACATTCGATATTCAACTTTTTGCAGATGATTGAATGGAGATATTTACACACTCCATTGTGTCGCATTGTATAGTAGCTGTCTTTTAGCAGAAACTTAGAACTGGATGTCAAGTAGCTCACACTCTCTACTTCTGTTTGGCAGAACCTGCAGTGTTCGATTCACCTCCAAACTTAAGTACTGATCATTTGAGAGAGAGAGAGAGAGAGAGAGAGAGAGAGAGAGAGAGAGAGAGAGAGAGAGAGAGAGAGAGAGAGAGAGAAGGTATAGAAACGAATAAATTTAAAGGAAAATGTGAAAAAAATATAGACCGTGTAATACGTAAAAATTCATTTTTCGTATTATTTAGATTCTTCGGACTACTGTTCTGGTCTTGCGTGTTATTTTCACAACGTTTCAGCCGATATAATTTCCTACCTAATTCAGTTGTATCTTGTCGAATTCAGAAATCTTTCTGTCAAACTCATGAATCTACACGGAATTTCGAACAGAGCGCTTTATTTTATCCACAGGAGTAGCATATTTGTCAACCATGCCCGACTAGAAATTATAATTCACAATTATATTTTGAGTGGCGCCTGCACTGATAATTGAACCTTCAACTTTCAGAAGAGCATAAATTAAACTGAATTTTACCTAGTACAGCGTGGAACGATAAATTTGTCGCCCTAGTGAAAACAACAATATATTTATTTTAAAACTTTTATTGAAAACACCAATTCGGGTAACTTGGTTATGTAGTAGAGCTGACATTTATTCAATGTGGCCGCATTCAGCCTCAACTACCGCCTCAATACGAGGACGGAACTGGAAGCATGCCTTTTTCACAAGCGTCGGCGGGAGCTCGGCGGATGATGGCGATTAGGCTGACTTTGGTGTTGTGGGAGGTCATTTTAGTGACGTATGACAAAACAAAGTAGTTCAAGGGGTTCAGGTCAGGGGAGAGGGGGCACAATGAGAGAAGGGTACAAAGTCGTAGCACGCCTTCTGAAGCCAAGTCTGGGTCTCTTTGGACTTGTGGGCTGCCGCCGAGTCCTGCTGCCACACCCAGGGTCTGCCAGCGGCCACTTGATTTCTCCAAAGAATCACCACACTCTTCAGCACATCCATAGTCTTGACTTTCAAGCCGATTTCGAAGACGTGAGGTGGCATGATGTGGCGCTAACTAGGAACCATATCAAAGACGGTAACCGTGGCCGAAAACTTTGTTGAGCTGTACCCTCGAGCGATGAACTGTCCGGATTTGCATTTTGGGGATGCTGGCAATGGTCCTGTTGTCATAACTTGAATCGATATAGAGCATGAGTTGTACAGCAATGCATCTTCGATCTCGCTCGTTGAACATCGTGTCACTTTCAGACATTATAGAAGGTTCCTATCGCTCTTGGGATCTGTACACGCCTGGCCAACTAGTAGATGGTCTGCTAAATAAAAAAAGAAAGAAATCGGTTTTCATCAAACGGAAATGGAAGCATTTCGTCTTTTCTAGGGCGACAATTTTATCGTTCCACCCGTACTTTATCCACTACGCTGCAGGTTTAAAAAAAAATCCTGAACTTGGCAGAAATATTCTTCGGGTTCGACAAGATACACTTAAAACGTTGTGAAAATAAAACTCGAAACGAAAACACTAGTCCGAAGAATCCAAAATAATACGAATATCGACTGTATAACACGTACAAGTTTCGTTGTAGGTGTTCCATATTTGTGTTGCCTTTTACTGGCTCCTATTTTGCCGTATCTGAAAGATCTCATAATTTGATCAATTTTTTTCGTCTCACTGGTAAACACCGCAGCTACTTTCTTGTCGACGTTTTTTTTTTATTACAACTTTTCATATCTCTGTACGCCATCTCCTTCTGAATTTTCTGTTTTTAAGAACTTTTTTCTGTGTTTGTTAAAACAAACACAATAAAAAGCAAAAACAAAAAACAAAACAAAAACAAAATAAAAAAAACTATCTAAACTTTGTTGTGCTATTTTTTTTTTAAAAACTTTATTCATTTTTATCCTTGCCACCGACAATTGGTCAGTTTGCTAAGCCTTCTACCAGCTACACTTTTCATTCTCTTTTGTTAGAATGCAGATCCGACGTTTGATTTTTTTCTACTAAGATTACTCGGCATCCAATGAAGAAAAAAAAAAGCTAAAAATAAAAATAAAAAATGAATTACTTAAAATATCAACGACGCATCAGTCTGACATTTTGCAAAAGTAAGTAAGAAAGAAAAAACAAAAACAAAGCAACAAAAACAAAACAAACAAAAACAAACAAAAACAAAACAAAAAGCAACGAACGAAACAAATGACTATCAGATGCGAAATGAAAAATAAACTAAACTTGTCTATAAATACACGACGTGTTTGTCTGTCAAGAGAATAATCAGCCTTTTATGTTGATCTCAGCTTGGAAGGAGAGATCAAACCCAGACGTCTTAAAAAATTTACAAGTACATTTGTTTATTTCTATAAAATTACGAGAACAATACCCGTCCCAGGACGAGCAAAATTATTTGGTTCTTGTCCAGAATTCAACCTAAATAAAACACAAAAATACAGGAATTTTTTTATAATGTACGTACCGGTCATGTAGTGAAAATATCTTCTAGAAATCACATAAATTGATAAGTAGCTTTGTTTTACAAAGAGAAGAAAATTTTATGAAGAAGCAAGAATTTTGTGTCATAGAACACTATCTTTAAAAATAATAACTTCTCCAGAAATAGAGATCAAAATCGGCCTTGTAATGACTAAGATTTACTATTAATCGTTAGAAATCAGAAAAAAACGATTTTCTATAAAAATACTTGACCAATTTACGTGATTTTTGAATTATATGACTTTTCATTCCGTAATGGGTACGTACATCATAAAGATTTGTCTGTTTTTTTTTTTTTTTTTTTTTTTTTTTTTTTAATTATTTATAATTCTGGACAACAGCTAATTATTTTTTCGTACAGAACAGTTTAGCACTACTTCTGTGTTCTCTTACACAAATTCAAATCAAGATATGATGACATCAAAGCTTATGTCAGGAATCATTACACGATTTTGAATCTAAAATATGTATAAACATTTAAAGCTTTAGCTTCACCGTTTCATGCGTAAGTTTTTTTACAGAAATTTTAACTACCTGATCAAACTCGTTTCAAGTAGAGTTGATTCCCAAATGTCCATATAGACTAAATATGGTGGCAAACTGTATTCCCTGACTCTCATAAAAAACAAACAAGTATAATTTATCAAATCAAAATTTATGACAACTTTTTTTATCTCTTGTTGTGAACCAACACTATGAAGCATAAAAGGCTAAAGGGATCTTAATAAAAAAATAATATTCAAGGTATCGAATGCACATGGATCAACTTTAATATAAATCTGAAATATTTCAATTTTCTAATATTATATGCTCCGTAGAATCACTTGAAAATTTTCCAAAGAAACTTATATTTAAGGAATATTAATTAATGTAGTATACTGATTTTTGAAACTTCACAAAAATCGGAGTTTTCTGAATCTTCATGCAGAGCTTTTAGCCTTTTAAAAAATCATTTTGAATGAAATAATATTAATAATAATAATAATAATAATAATAATAATAATAATAATAATAATTCACAACATTACACGAAATGCTAGCTCAAAACCCGAGAAGATGTATACAGAAAATAAACGTGCCAGGTTGGATGACAAAAGGCAGAACCACACTGATACAGAAAAAAACAAGAAAAATGAAACCGCACTCAGCAACTATAGGCCTATCACGTGCTTACCCACTACGTAGAAAATACTGACAGCACAACTGAGGGAACACATCTACCACTCCCTGAATAACCGAGGACTTCTTCCTAAGGAACATAAAGGATGCCAAAAAGGAAAAAGAGGTACGCATGATCTACTATATATAAATGAAAAGATCCTGAAGGAGGTAAAAAGGAAGAAAAAATTTAGCCATGGCATAGATCGATTACAAAATAGCGCACAAAAGCATCCTCCAAGCATGGATAATAGAATGCTTAAAAATGTATAAATACCAAGCAGAATCATCAACATGATAGAAAATGCAATGAGAACATGGAGACTGGAATTTACAGCTTATGGACAACACATAACAGAAATTAACACACAAAGAAGCATCTTCCAAGGAGATTCACTATCACCATTGCTGTTCATCATATAATGACGCCCCCGAACAATATATTGAGAAAGTGTCAAGCTAGATACGGGTATTATAATACAGAGAAAAAAACGAACCACCTGATGTACATAGACGATCTGAAACATTTTGCAAGGACCGAAAATGAACTAGAGACGTTAATAAACATTACCAGAATCTTCAGCCAGGATATCCAAATGGGGGGTTGGAATGGAAAAGTGCGCACTACTGAAAGGGAAAACTGGAAACAACAGAAGGTATGGAATTACCCAACCAAACGGAGACGAGGGCACTACGGGAACAAGATGCCTATAAACACTCGGGAGTTCTGGAAGCAAACATCATCAAAGCAACAGAAATGAAAGTGAGAACAGAAAAGGAATACGTTAGAAGTACAAGAAAACTCCTGGAAACTAAATTATATAGCAGAAACTTAATAAAAGGTACATGGGCAGTGTCACCAGCAAGATACTCTCGACCGTTCATAAGGTGGACTAACGAAGAAGAAGGACAGCTCAACCAGAAGACCTGGAAACTCATTACTATGCATAATGCACTAACCGCACCCCGCCAAATGTTGACCGACTCTACGTTAAAAGGAAAGAAGGCGGTCTGTATAGAAGACTGTGTGAATGACACAAAAAAGAATTAGAAAAATACGTAATGCAAAACACTGAAAGGATAGTTATGATCAACCAAACAGAGACAGAGGATAAGACCAGAAGAGAATCATGGGAAATTCATAAGAATGGCAAAAGATGAGAATAACGAAAACAATTGGACATGGATGCAAAAAGGACACGTAAACCAAAAAACTGAATCTCTAATAACTGCAGTACAAATATCTCGCTAAGAACCAATCACATCAGAGCAAGGAAATACAAAATACAAGAAAGCAGCAAATGCAGACTCTGTGGACAAAGAGACGAAATGATAAACCATATAATAAGCGAATGTAGCAAACTGGCCAAAAAGGAATACAAGAATAGGCACGACCAAGTGGGAAGAGCAGTACACTGGGAATTATGTAAACAACTACATATCGAATGCACAGACAAATGATACAAGCATAAGCCAGCAACAATACTTGAAAACGAAAATCACAAAATCCTATGGGACATAGGCATACAAACAGACAAACCCATTCAAGCAAGAAGACTAGATGTCGTAATAATTAACAAAAAAGAAAAGTCTTGCCAAATCGTAGACTTTGTTGATGGAGAAAATCAAAATAGTACCTATAATAGTAAGAGCACTAGAAACACTTCCGAAAAACTTGGGAACAAAGAATGGGAGAAATTGAAATCAGAGGATTGACTGGAAAAATACAACGAATAACAATAATAAAAACAGCTGCAATATTAAGGAAAACCCTTGAATGTGGAGACTAATACATATGCGCGGGCCAGACAAACTGCTGCAGAGGCAAAAGATGAAGAGTTAAATGGAAACAAGAACAGTGAAGCTGCATATCTATAAATCCGCTATCTCATAACCCCATTGCCTCATCATAGACTCTCAGAAAAGGCGATGCCAAATAGCCAGGAAGAGTCAAGGAGGATGGAAAGGCCGAGGAGAGAGAGAAAGAGAGCGCTGACTAGACCTCCGCCGGATAAGTGCGAAGAGAACTGGGACCTTGGGGAGGCTTATTGTCACTCAAATACCAGTGGAGATCAATGGCCACTGCCAGCGAGAAATCAATGGTAAGCGGTCGTTGCAATAATGCAAATTTATTTGCAAATGATATCGAAAGCGGTGGAGAGTACTGGAAATTGTCACTCAGCTTTCAGAAAACGCCACAGGTTGTTTTGAAGGAGAGATCTTTGATGACCTGTGTAAAAGTTCCTTGTGAGCCAATAATAGTGATAATAATGATAAATCATCATCAGTTATTCGTTCATTCACTTATCCATTGACTGAATGAATCCTATACATACAAATATATAAACACACATACATACCCAACTTTACATATAGCTAGAAATGAATGTGGATTTTATTATTTATGTAAGACAAATTAATGTCTTCCCAGTAGTTTTATATGACCTTGATTATATCACATAGACTAAACAACAAGCCAATCGCATTGAGGTATTTCAAAATCACAAAATACGTTTCTTTACGGGACATCGCTTGATCGACAAAACAAAGCAAAACAAATATCCCTCCCCCATCCTCCGTCAAAGTACTTCCCTACCCCCTCTATTTGATAAAATCAAAAGTAAAATCTTTAATCTTTTTGGCCATGTCAAACGATCAACCACTGGCCTTTCAAAGTTATGCTTCGATAGCATGTTAGAAGGCAAAAGAGGCAGAGGAAAGCCCAAGAGAAAGTGTTTTTGATTGAACATCTCTCAACAGTTGGACGTCCATCAACCAACTTGTCCTGGATAGGAAAGAATAATAAGTCACGTGAGTTCAGAATCCGCAACAAGTGGAAAATGCTACTCATGAAATGTTCGACAAAATAAGGCACAACAAAGGCACAGCAAAGGCACAACGAAGCATGGTAACGTACTCCTGCTGATTCGTTATTCGTATGTCACCTGTGATCTTCATTCGATTTTTTCAGACTTATTGGAGGAATGTTTAAAGAAATACAAGTCAAATATAAAAAGGTTCTCTTAAAAATGAATGGATTTATTAAAAAAATACTATAAAAAAACTTTGAAAAACGTATTTTTTACATATTCTCCCTAAGTCTGAAAAAAATGTTTATTGTTTACTTGCAAAGATTTTTAGAGAAAAATAAAACCGTCTAAATAAAAATTAAATTATTTGCTTCATATCGTTCTTGACATAATAATTCCAGGTTTTTCGTCAAGGCTAGCAACGAGGTTTTCACCCCGCGGCTCGTCGTCACCAGAAAACAATCATCTAACCGAAGTAAGGACACGGTGCAAATACTTTAAATATTTACGAAATTAATGTAGTGGAAGTTTGAGTCGAAAATATTAAGGACGCTTTTAAAAATGAAATACTCAAGTGCGACAAAATGCTTTTAGCTAGGAACAAAGTGTTGTATCTGTTCTTATACTACACTTTATCCTTTCTCAATTTGGCCATTAAAGTCTTTCGCGTGATTTGTCAATCAACTGGTGTTTTATAGTATCATATGACCTATTCAGTTTTAACAATTCAAAACGACGCAGAGTCAATAACTTATTATTATTGCATGTCTATACTTATTGAAATCTATTAGACACAAGCCCTCTGAAATCTCATCTAATTTCTAGCATGTCCAACTATAGTAATATTAAACGCGAAAAAATCCAGCAGCATTCACTTTAGGCGGGTTGAATCCGCTTCCCCCAACGAGAAAGTATCTAGAAAATATCAAATTCACAATCGGTTTCCAATCGCATGCATATCTCAATTAGTGGAGATGACAACGTTATGTTTTCGCAGTTTTTGCAGAGAGGTGTCGGCATCTTCCTACATACAGGGCCTGGTAATTCCAAACGGTCACACATCTGGTACTGACTAGCTCAACGTTGCTTAACTTCAGGAATCGAACGAGAACTGGTATGTCAACGTGTATATGCCGTATAATACGAAAGATAAATTACTAAAGACAAACAATAACTTATTAAACGTAATTTCCAGAGACTTTAACGCTCCTAAGATAAAATCCGTTTTTTTTTGTAATGCAGTTGACCTATTTGCATAAGTAAGCAAACATATAAATTCTGGAATGTGACCGGTGCTCTTCTCTTGACTTTAGTAGACAAACTGTGACATTTTGACCGCGATAAAACTCCAAAACTAATGCGAATAGTCAATTTTGTGCGCCATGAGTAAGTTGCTGGAATCTGTGTTAAATAGAGAAGTAATCAACCATCTCAGCAAAAATAACCTTCTTAGTGGCACACGATATGGTTTACGTTCTGCTAGATCTACAGCAGATGTGCTTACAGTTATATCTCATAGTATTAGCGAATCTCTCAACAGAGGCAACTTTTCTAGGGCAACTGCTCTTGACATATCAAAAGCCTTTGATAGGGTATGGCATAAAGGTTTACTTCACAAGATCTCCAGCTATGTTATAGCTGAAAATATCTTCTCAATTATCAAATCATTTCTCTCTGATAGGTTCATAAGAGTAGTAGTTGATGGGCAGAAATCAGAAGCTCACAGTATTAATGCTGGAGTCCCTCAGGGTTGCATCTTGGGCCGAACTCTCTTCCTCAGTTACATTAATGATCTTCCAAGCCAAATCCTTACATCATTCGTAGACATTTATGCTGATGACACTACCATGTATGATAGCAAATCTAAGACCGTAAACGACCAAGTTCTCTCCGATTCTCTCTCCTCTGATCTTGAGCACGTGGTACAATGGAGGAAAGGAGTGGCTGGTTACTTTATAATGCATCTAAAACCAAGCTTCTATCTTTACATCATCAACGCTCTGACCCCCATCTGGCATCAATTGAAATGAATGACTCTCGTCTTAGTGAGGCCTCATGTTTTGACAAGCTTCTGAGCTTAATCTTTATTCCTGATCTGAAATGGAACAAGTACATCAAATCTGTTGCGAAGGCCGCTGGAAAATGGTGGGATATATCTCACTGTTAATGCAATTCTCTATCTATATAAGAGCCATGTACATCCAAGGATGGAGTACTATTGCCACAACTGGGCAGGAGCTGCTAGAAATTACTTATCCTGCTTGAAAGAGTTCAAAATAGACTTCGTGGCTTCGTAGAAGTTGTCCTTTTCTCTTCTATGCAACCTCTTTCTTACAGAAGAGATGTTGCGAATTTCTCTTTGCTTTATCGTTATTTTCATGACAAGTGCTCGACTGAGGGTCAATCTATGGTTCTACCCTCGTCAAATTTTTACAAGAAACACTCGTCTAGCTGAAAACACTATCAATAATTCCCTCACTCTTTATCTGTGCTTAAACCTAAACGTAAATTCCATGAACAAAGCTTCTTTCTTAGAATTGCACGCCTATGGAATTGTCTTCCATTTTCCTGCTTTCCAACTGACTAAAATATGGTTGTCTTCACGTTCAACGTAAACAAGTTTTTGATGAGCCGTTCCACTTAAGTTAACAAATTTACCGAATTTCCATTACTATCGATTACTATATTTTCCAATTTCTACTGTACACTCTTTAACCCTTATCCTCGAGTAGCCTCTGGGCCTTGATAAGTGGTGATTCATATGTAAAAAAAGAAGCTATTTTGACCCTTGTTAGAAGCATGGCAACGAGAGCACTTGATCTTAAGTTGATCATCGCGTTCATGTTCGGCAACAAATATTTCAGTAATGCAACGGTTAGGAAACCTGCTGCTAACTTGTGCACTGTGAGATAGACAAGATGTAACGTATCTTGCCAATGACCACACGCCACATTCATTTGCGAGTGACAGTGGACCAATTCTTAATAGATTTATAACGTCTAGTGTGGTAGATGCTGCTGGATTTTTGGATGCACGTTTCGCGAAGTTAGAGACTTTATGAAAAAGTGTCCATATAGCATTGATACTAAATGCATCAGGATAGCACATATTCACGTATTTTGCTTGCATACTCTATTCCAATACAAGCGCGGCCAGTCAATTTGAACAAATCAACAACATCCGCTGTATGACAAATCAGTAAAATACAGCGGATACAAGCAGTGTCTAGTCAATACCTCAACAAACCCTGAAAGAAAAAAAAACAAATACGAAATCAAACGAAATCGGATTTAATCTACATTCTTATAAAATCATTTATCTATCAAGGAGACGATAAACTTTCTAGAATATTAAATAAAAATAACCTGAGCTATGATTAAATACCTTAACATTTGGTAAAACCTGTTTTTGTGCAGCCCGTAACGTCAGGTACAGACAAAAAGAATGAAGAAAAGAAAAAAAACAATTGCTGCTGCTTCTCGTTATATGCTTGAAATCCTGTCACTTAATATGCAAATGAGATTCTTCCGGATTAAATAAAAAACCTGATTTTTCAGAGCCTTAGTTGATTTGGATTTAGATGTTGGAGTAGCAAGTTTTGATAGCAGCGTTTCGAGTTTTGTCGTTGCATAGCAGGAGATTGCCGAGTTTGGAGCAGCGAGTTCTGATAGCAGTGTCGAGTTTTAGGGTATCTAGTTTTTGTCAACAGTGTGTCGAATTTCACCTCGGAAATTGTAAGTTGGAAATGCAACATAGTTACCAATCCATTAGGAAAAGTGTAGAATAGTTATCACATTATTTAACCACAAGCTATTTCAGCGAAACGGAAAAAAATGGGCGAACGAGTGAGATTAAGCAATGACACTCAGAGGCCGTTTACTGGAGAAGGTGATGTGATCGTATGGCTTAATAAGATGAAGCTGGTTACAAAGCTGCAAAAAATTGATAACGTAGCAACATTTATTCCGATGTATCTGGAGAAGGATGCATTAGTTGTTTATCTGAAAATGGAAGAGGACGACAACACTAAGGCTGAGAAGATTGAGAGACGATTTAAGACAGCATTTTCAGATGATACTTTTGAGGCCTATAATAAGCTCAGAAGAGTTACTTTGACTGGAGAATCAGTGGATGTATATGTAGCAAAATAAAGGGACTAGCAGGCTTGGCTGAATATACGGGACGAAGCCTTGGGAAGACTGTTTAACTGGTTTTCGTGAGTGGTTCTTCTGATCGCATCTCTATAGAACCGCAACGATTGATTTATATCGAAACCATGAAGGTAGAAGAAATTTTGAAGCATTCCAGAGTGTTGGCGAAACATCTCAGTGAACAAGGGCCATTTGCAACTTGTATCGCGAACAAGCCCGGTGGAGAGTAACAAACAGTAAGGAGACTAAGCCGAAAATTTACTGGAAAATACTTCAGATGTCATGGGTTCTACCTCACGCAAGATTGTCGAGAACTGAGACCGGACATTATTTGTTTACTTTGTGGCCAGGTTGGGAACATTAGTAAGAATTGCCCTTTCCTTCAGGGAATGAGTAAAGGGGTGCTATTACGCGAGTAGTCGCCCCATTAATTTTGAAAAGATATCTGAGAGTCTGTTACAACAGACGTGGTCACTGTCAATGAGAAGAGAGCTAGAAGTGTGCCGACTCTTGGAATAGAGCCAGCAATATTAAAGCGGAACATGGCAGAGAGGTAAAGCGTTGTGGAAAGACTGATAACGAGATCGTATTAAGGAAAATAACACTAAGACCAAGGGGAACAGTGCAGTTGAACATATCACTTGACAAACCAAAGATGGAATTGATATATGTGAAAATATCATGAAAGAGTGGAGGAGAATGGAAGGAGAAATCCAAATCGTGGACTTAAAGTCAGCTTACCTTCAAATTCACGTCGACAAGAAGTTGTGACAGTACTAATTATTCGAATATGAAAGTCAGATTTATTGTTTGACTAGATTAGGATTTGTGTGGCACTATATGTCGTAAGTGCCACTGTGTTATTACTGTCCCCATAGACGAGAGGTGATTTGGTCACTCTCGGAGAGGTACAGGAGAAGAGGACAATAATACAATTCGACAGATTATCCTCTTTCTCAGTTGGAAGCATGGGGTGAGCACGCATATTTTTGTCTCTCAAAAAAGGGCGGCACTCCCTCTTCCCTAGCAGTTAGTAAAGGTTAGTTAGCTTTTTAAAAGTTAATGATTAAAAGTTTGAATGCTATAAATTGTCTATTTTTAATTGTAATATATTGTTATATATTGACAGCCGAACAAAAGAGATACGTCAACATTTGATTTTTCCAGAGCATTACAAACGAGAGCTGTTTGGAAAAAAAAACCCCCAAGAAACTCTCCGACTCCCCCCCCTCGGAACTGTTACCGTTGTGACCTGAGATGAACAATAACGAAGAGGAAGAAACCCACCAGACTAAGGTATGTTTTATTGTTTACTGGAATACCGTTTTTAACACCGGCGGGGCCTGGAGTCGTCCACCAGTGGAGCAGAAGAGTCCTTATGACGACCAGGTAACTCCCTGCCGGCTAACATACATTGGTTGCCGTTTCCAGGACGTTTATTGTAACTGGTGGGCCGTCCGACGCATAGTGTTACATTTTGACTAAATTCTGCAGCAAAAATTATGACAGCACTGTGGACCAATGAAAAGAGCCACCTGCTCGCTGATATACTCGGAGACGAGACAGAAGTGAATGCGGAAAAGGTGAGAAGTAATGTCAAAGCATATGGACTGATAACGAAACTATCCAAATCGTTAAAAAATTGGTCTGTGATTGAAATTATGCAGGAAAGTTGATGTTCGGACGAGGAAAAGAAATCCCTGAAGTCAAGGATGATCTAACCAAGCGAGAACTTTTCTCAACGTACAGGAAATTGGTTGGTCATTACCCTGTAGTTGGATGGTTGCGGACTGCATGCAGCTTTATTAAAAGGTAAACTTGTGCGGACCGATGGGAAGATGCAATTGACCAAGAGGTGATGTGCATGATACACGAGGTTTCTGTTAAGAAAGAATGTTTTATACAAAAAGGGTTAGAAGGGGTAATATGGAGCGGCGATAGCAACCTGGCATTAAAGGTTTTGTTAGAAATAGGAGAAGTAAGTGTTGAAGATGCTGCTTGGCTATAAAAAAATGGTGATTAGTGCTCACATCAATGTTACGAAACTCGACGCCACAATGAAGGGCATCAATTTGGCATTGGAATGGGGGCTACATACAGTGAATGTACGAACAGACTCAGCAACAGCATTATGGTTTTAAAACGTGCCAGGTGATAAGCAGATTAGGGTAAAAAAGACAAACTGAGCACTAGGAGATCTGATCAGAAAATTCAGACTGAAGGTAACCGTCACATTGGATTGAAGGTAACCGTCACATTGGATTGAAGGTAACCGTCACATTGGATTGAAGGTAACCGTCACATTGGACTGAAGGTAACCGTCACATTGGATTGAAGGTAACCGTCACATTGGATTGAAGGTAACCGTCACATTGGTTCCATCACAGAAAACAAAGCGGATAAGCTGATCAAAGTGAAAGAAGGTCTGGCTATGGAAAAAGAAAAATGTAACTTTCGTGCGCTGTAAGATAAAAAAATCTGAAGAACTTACATAATATATATCATTTTGGAAAGGAAAAATTTTTTATATCTACCAAAGAAAAAACTCAGAATGAATGATGTTCACGAGGTGATGGAACAATGTAGGGAGTATCAATCCATTGACCCTGCACCGTTCGAAAAAGGGGAACTGCATGTAACAGAAAATTGGCGATGATTGACCATTAATATCACGCATTACCAAGACGAAAAATATTTAACTATGATTGATTGTGAACCAGGGAGAGTCGTGATCTCGCGAAAAATTAGAACGGGAACTGCAAAATAGGTAAAAAATGTTGCTGTTTATGGAAAGGAGGCCAGTGGTAAAGGTTCTGGTGAACAACGGTATGTCTTTACACTCAGAAGCCTTAAGAGTGCTGTGTGAAAATTGGGAGTTAAGCAATATTTTAGATTTGCATACCATCCAAGCGGAAATAGACTCATAAAGAGAGACCATCGAACTATAAAATCTTTGTCAGCAAAAAGCCAAATTTCACTCTAAGAAGCGATGTTTTGGTATAGCATTGAACCGAAGACTGACTAAGGCGAAACAATGCCCCATTGATCATTTTTTATGTACGAATGTCGACATTCGCTCGATTTAATGGAGAGAGCGGAACTGTTGCAAGCGGATATCACGTTAGATGAGGAAGTGGCGAGACCATCCAATTCTAGCTGACAACGCACTGAGGGAAGAGGGGCAGTAACTGAAGTACTCTCCAGGAAAAGATAGAGTACCACGTCACATCTAAGACATGCGAAGAGTTTCCTTACCAACAGAAGAGAAAGTCGATGAAATCCCTTAACAAGGATCCATACGACGGTCGCACCACGAATAAAGACGTCCAGATTGCATAATGGATTATTAGACCAATAAATGATCTTGAAGATCAAGGAAGCGTGTGATTAAATGCCTTAAAAATAGGTACGGACCTGTTTTTGTGTAGCCTGTAGTGTCAGGTGCAGACATCATAAATGAATTAGTAATGTACTATTCGACGAGAGTTAATAGGTTCATCGGATTAGATGAATAATGCCTTACTTCGATGAGATAATAAACGAATTTAAAAATTTTCGTAAATCAACCTTATACAGACAGATGTGAATAAAAATATTAAAGGAAATATTGAAGTAACAGTAATTTCAGATTACGTAAGAACACTGTACAACGTTATATATAGCAAGTACGTTCGATTGGCATTGAATAAACAAAAAAAGGTTGATATGCGTAAAACAACCAACCAACCAACCAACCAACCAAATACGTTCGATAAATTGAACTGAAATATGAACATAAAGATATACGCATCTAATAAAACACACATGAAATATAAAATCTACCATAAATTAGTAATTGAACGTTCATCAGAAGTTTAATAAAGAAATAATTAATATCAATATACACTATTCTAGTTGATTGAATAAATGTTAATTACGTAAACCTAAGAGTAACGTATAAATAAAATAAAAATAAAAAAATCGCTTAATGAATATAAGGCAGAGAACTTCTTATAAGAAATTAAAAATGGCCGGATATCACAGAACGGAATTCCATGAACGAATTTTCTAAATTATTACAACTGATAGAAAGGATCCAGCATGGGTTTGATTTAAACAAAAATACATTTTCTCTAATTTAGCTTGAAAGACGATGGATAATTTTGTACATTATCACAAACCATTCTCACGTTTGAGTGGAAACAGCTATTGGAAAAGAAGAAAAAAGAATGCGCTCTAAAACGGCCTGGATATTTCTATAGTTGGCCAATCTATTATTAAGATAATAACTATGTTTTTATGATGTGAACTGTCAAATAAAATGTGAATAACGGTGGAGCGAGCGTTCAATAGATTAAGAATACAGAAGGATAAAAAAATTGTAGGAAACATTTTTTTATGGAAATCGCTCGAGACAAAGCGTGAAGCCACTTGATGTAAGGAGTTTAAAAGAATAAAAGATGATTATCGCAAAGACGAGACATTCCTATTGACTTTAGTCTTGACTAGACCAAGACTATAGAAAGGAGAAAAACAATGCAAGAAAGTTCTACAATCTTGTAGTTCTTGAGAACGTGAGTTAATAAATTACGTGTATTGCCATTGATTAAAAAGACTTATTTGATATATATAATGTCTTAAAATACTGTCCTGCAACTGCAGATTAAAAAGTCGCCGGCTTTCTTACTCTTCGAATAACAGTAAAGAATCCATCCTCGACAGACACTGGATCACTGGAGCGACGGAGACTGAACCATTGAAGCGCATTGTATCCGTCGAGTTGTGGTATTTTTTTGGTAGTCGAAGACGTTCATCCTTCCAAACCCTATCTTCTTGCTTTAGGAAGGAGTTATTTTATGCTTAACTGACTGAGGGGCCATCCCCGAGACATGTCGAGGCAGAAATCTCTTCTGTTGGTAAGGAAACTCTTCGCATGTCTTAGATGTGACGTGGTACTTTATCTTTTCTTGGAGAGTACTTCAGTTACTGCCCCTCTTCCCCCAGTGCGTTGTCAGCTAGAATTGGATGGTTTCGCCACTTCCTCATCTAACGTGATCTCCGCTTGTAACTGTTCCGCTCTCTCCATTATATCGAGCGAATGTCGACATTCGTACATAAAAATGATCAATGGGGCATTGTTTCGCCTTAGTCAGTTTTCGGTTCAATGCTATACCAAAACATCGCTTCTTAGAGTGAAATTTGGCTTTTTGCTGACAAAGATTTTATAGTTCGATGGTCTCTCTTTATGAGTCTATTTCTGCTTAGAATGTATGCAAATCTAAAATGTTGCTTAACTCCCCTACTATTTTTCACACAGCACTCTAAAGGCTTCTGAGTGTAAAGACATACCGTTGTCCACCAGAACCTTTACCACTGGCCTCCTTTCCATAAACAGCAACATTTTGTACCTATTCTGCTGTTTCCGCTCTAATTTTTCGCCAGATCACGACTCTCCCTGGTTCACAGTCAATCATAGTTGCTCTGGTTTATTTTGATCAGCTTCTTACATTTAGCTACATCTTTCTGCCGTGGGAAGTAAATAACAGTAAACGGAGAAAAGAAACAGAAAAGAGTGAAATCAGTGATTGCGCGTAGCATGCTTATATTGACTGAAGTAATAACTTTATCATTAATTCTACGTTTGTCCGTAAACAAGAAACATTTAAGGGTCTCGTTGAAATGTACTAATCGATTTTTTTTACTTCAAAGTAACCACTTATCAAGACCGGCATACCACTTGTAGCTGCCGCTAATAGCCCCTTCTCCAATCCTTTATTGACCAATTGTTGCCGCCCCCTTATTTACTGCGGACTCAGGCGGTAGTGGGGAAAGGGGCAAAAAACTACTTCAGACCCCTTTTGACTGCCGACCCCGGAGAGACAACATGGTATGTGACACTCTCACTTCATTCCAAAAACTCACTGAATTTCCTTGTTAATTTGATATTGAAATGTATTCATTTTGTTTCATTTGTTCAATACTATATTTTCCTTTTCAGTTTTCACGGTGTTCAATAAATTTATTAACATCAGTCGAGGCGTTTTCTTTTCCTTGAAGTGGTCGGCAGTTACAGTGAAAACATGCTTTCGTGGATCTACAGGTCAGAAAATGCAATTTTCTAGGCTATAATTGCCACAATTATATTTGTTTATCCAATGTCATAATTAAAAAACAAAAAAAAACAAAAAAAAACAACAACAAACAAAAAAATTTACACGTGGTTGACGCCGCGTCAAAATATTAACGGAACTTTGTAGAAAATGTATATAGTGTATATTCGACGCGTTGTGGTTCTCATTGTTTATATATAAAAAAAATATATATATATATATAATCTTCAAGCAAAAAAAAAAAAAAAAAATGAAAATAAATAACAATAACAGCGTCGGCGTTAAACGATAGTCGCCTTTGCAAACAACAACTAATTTATCGACACGCGGTTCCCCCCCCCCAAAAAAAAGGCGTGTTTGGTTATCAACGTACAGCCTGGCATGGTAGTCGATATTGTATATATATAAAACAAAACAAAAACACGACGCGTTATGTCAAAACGTAAAATCTTAATTTCATGTTAAAAAAATAAATAAATAAATAATAATAATAATAATTAATAAATAAATAATAATAACAACAACGTCGACGTTAACACGGCGGTGTTTTGTAAACGAAAATACAAGACAAAGAACAAACGGCCAACGTTATGTCAAAACGTAAAAGGTTTCATTTCACGTAAAAAAAAAAAAAAAAAATTTTTTTAATTTAAAAAAATAAAAAAAATAAAAAATAATAAATAACAACGTCGGGTGCAAACAACAAATATATGGACATATTTGTGTCCATGATTATCATTATATAGTCTGGCATAGTTGTTCCTTCCTTCCTGTTAAAAAAAAAAAAAAAAAAGTGTGTCCCAGTCTAGAAGGATTGACTTCATCAACCGACGCACACTTGTCACTTATTAATTTCAATAATTAGTGAGTTTTCTCCCTTTAACCATTCAACATCTAAACTCCCCTCAACTCTAATATGGAACAGTCAAAGCTGTCTGAAGTCAATAATGCAGATCCCCAGGAGACACAATCTCAAGAAGTAAGGCGGTCTGGACGACAAAGATACCAGACAGAAAAAATGGATTTCCAAAGAGAGGAAACAACTAAGAAAGAAAGGGAGTTTATCAATGTTTATTCTAGGTTTAAGGACGATGTGAGCTTTGTCAGGATAAAGCTCAAATCAGAGTGCTCAATGCAGCAATTAGAGAATTTCACCCAGATTTTAGAAGAAAACAGGAGAACAGTGGAACAAGCCTATGAAGGTGTACGAAAATTAACTACACCACTTCCAGACATAAGGAGGAAAATGGACACATGTACTTCGGTAACCTCTGAAGTAATATCACTTCTTGAGGAACGGTATTCGGAAGAAGTGTTCGATCCTGCTGGAGTTAAAAAATCTCTCTCGAACTTGTTACAGAGAAAAGATGCTAGGTCAGTTTATGGCTCCACTGTTTCCAGACTGAGTCGAAGCTCTGGCCAAAGTTCACAAATATCGCTGAGAAAGGCTGAGGCAGCTGCACGCCTGGCTTCTAAGCAAGTGGAAATCCAGCGAAATCAGGAAATTTCCAAATTAAAGGAAACCCTCAGAGAGCTTGAAAACCAAAGGGACCTGGAAATAATTGCGGCAGAGTACAACGCTTATGCGGAAGCAGATGGCAGCAATATACTGGAGAAGTCCAAAGGGGAAGATGCTATCCTCAGTAGAACCAGAAGTAAGACCCTCCAGACAGCCTGTGACCCAATCACACCCAAAATTGAAAGAGAGGATGCACTTGTTAAGGTATTAAGGGAGTCTTTACTGATATCCAAACTCCCCACACCAGAACCATCCGTTTTTAAAGGAGATCCACTTGAATTTGTTGAATGGAGCACCACCTTCAAATCATTGATAGAAGAGAGCTGTAAGAGCTCAGCACATAAATTATTCTATTTAAAAAAATATGTGGGCGGTGAAACTTTTTCAGCATTACAGGGCATGTTCTATCGGACAGATGAAGAGGCATATACTCAAGCTTGGGATATTTTACAGAAGCGCTATGGGCATCCCTTTGTCATCCAAAGAGCGTTTAGAGAAAAGCTCAAAGGGTGGCCAAGAATCGGACCTAGGGAATCCTTCAAGCTCAGGGACTTCAGCGACTTCCTTATAACATGCAGCAGTGCAATGCCACACATATCCGGTCTGCAGGTACTGAACGACTGCGAAGAAAATCAAAAGCTACTTCGTAAACTTCCTGGTTGGGTCACAGACCGTTGGAATAGGTATGTCACTAGGGCCTTAGATAAGAACATGCCATACCCAAGCTTTAAGGAATTTTCTGATTTTGTGTCGGAGGAAGCACGAATAGCATGCAATCCAATTTCCTCCCTTCATGCTTTAAATCAAACTGAAAGGAACTCGGAAAGAACACAAACTCGGTTGCATGCTAGTGCACTAGCAACATCAACAATCTCACCCAAAGGAAGGGACCCCAAAATCAAGGAAGGTCAAGATAAACCTAAACCGAATAGTCCAGAGATTGCTACATCACAGCCTATGCGGTGCCACTTCTGTGGGCACGCCCACTTCATATACAAATGCGAGGAGTTTCGGGCTCTATCACTTGACCAGAGGAGGAGTTTCATCCTGACCAAAAACATGTGCCTTAGTTGTCTCAGGGTGGGGCATTTTGCAAAAGATTGTAAGAAGAAGGTTACTTGCAACATTTGCAGATTGGCCCATCCCACACCACTTCATGAAGACAAGCCCAGGTCGAAAGAAGTCGAAATAACCAGGGAAAATAGTGGTGCTACAAGCCTATATTGTAAAAAGGCAAGCAACAGCAATCACACCTCCATGATAATACCAGTTTGGCTCTCATGCTCAGATCCAGCAAGTCCGGAAGTACTAGTGTATGCCTTATTGGATACACAGAGTAGCAACACATTCATCAATCGAGATGTTTGTGAAATAATTAAAGCAGACTCAGAACCTGTTCGGTTGAAGCTGTCAACAATAGCCAGCCAAAACACAATTGAAAATTGCCAACGCATTTCAGGTCTAAAAGTGAGAGGGTATTTCTCGCAAAAGAAAATAGAGCTACCTCCTACCTACACGCGAGAATACATTCCTCTGGAAAGAAATAGCATCCCTACATGTAAAACTGCTGAAGCATGGAAACACCTCGTTAATATAGCAAAAGAAATGCCGGAAGAGTTAGACTGTCCTATTGGACTGCTAATAGGGTATGACTGCGCAGCAGCCTTAAAACCTAGGAAAGTGATTGCAGGTAAAGATAACGATCCGTTTGCTGTCAGGACAGATCTTGGGTGGTGTATAGTAGGACCGACATCACATTTGAGTGGCCCAGGAAACCCGGTGGGGTATTGTCATCGAACCTTCTCCAAAGAAATCCCGCCCATCAGACCTACCTCAATAATCAGAGCCTTGGAGATGATTATCAAAATAGAGACGGAAGTCGCTGCCGAACAAAACCCAACTAAATCCAAAGAAATGGAATCTGTTGAATTGGCAACGGCTCAAAATGTAGAAACAAAAGAAAATTCTTCAGAAGTTTTTTTTGAGGAAGCAAAGAAATCACCAATATTTAAAAAATCAAGTGTTCTTGGAACCGTGCAAGAAACTGAAGAGAATTCTGATGTTCAAGCAAAAATTGCTGAGAGAAAATCTCCTAGAATGAAGAAAAAATCTCTAGATATAAGTGAAACCGTGTTGGAACCAAAAGCTGAAATGGATTCAGGAACTAAAGAAATTGCTGAGAAAAAATCTCCCAGGATTAAGAAATGTCAAGATACAAGTGAGAAACTTCCGGAACTCCGAACTGTAACAAATGATTCGGAAGAAAAGGTTTTAGATAATCTTGAGGCCGTCCCAGACAGTAACGAAACTTGTGATGTACGAGCAAGAATTGCCGAGAAAAAATCTCCCAAAACTAAAAAATCTCCAGATACAAGTGAGGTGGTTTCAGAAACCAAAGCTGAAACGCCCGAAGAAGAAACCGTTTTAGAAAGTAACGAGAATTGTGATGTTCGTGCGAAGATGGATCAGAAAAAATCTCCCAAAAGTAAGAAAAACTCTCCGGCTACAATTGAGGCAATTTCAGAAGCCACAGCTGAAACTAATACAGGAACGGTTTTGGATATTCTTGAAGTCAATTCTGAAACTAAAGAGAATTTTGATATCCGTGCGAGAATTGCTGAGAAAAAATCTCCCAAGAATAAGAAATCTCCAGAGACACTTGAAGAAACCAAAACTGAAACTAATAAAGAAAATACAGTTTTTGAAGTCATTCCAGAATCTAAACAAACTCTTGGTGATAAAAAATCTCCCCAAAACAGGAAAAAATCCGAGACAATTCCAGCAGCCGATGCTGAAACACAAAATGAAACGGTCTCGGATAAAACTACGGAATTAGAAATTCCAAATTCTTCCTCGGTGGTCCATTTACAAAAAGAAATGGAGTCGCAATCTGCAGAGATGTTGGAAAGTGTGATTCCGGATCTTTGTAAATTCCCAGACATCGGAGAAGATGAAATTAAGAATTTTATATCAGTCTGCAGACATGAAATCGAAAAACAATCTGATGTCATGCTATTACCAAAGACTGTTGACGTATGGGCACCGGATGGGAAAGCGGTTAATGATGAAGACAAGGATGATATTATTCCTTTATTGGATGAGAGTAATGATAGCATCGACCTTCCGAAGAAGGTAACGACAAAAAGTCCGCAGAAGGATAAAATTATTGATTTTACCGTTGTTCCAAACACTTTTAGGGAACATTCTGTCTTTGATACGCCACAAAGTAGTCCAGAAGAAGCTGTCTCCTCGAAAACACCACAAAAAAACGATATGGTTTCCGAAACTCCAAAGACTGTTAAAGAAGGCATTGGTTCTGCAAAAACTCTAAAACCCGCAAAGGAAATTCGAGGAGATTCTGATATGGACATGGTGGAACGTAGCACACCGAAGAAAGTTGAAGAAAGTTCACAGGTCAAGGATACAGTTTCCAGCTTAGAAACTCCAAAGACTCATGTTCAGGAATCAGATAAATGTCCGACATCCTTGAAGGAAGTTGTAGGATCATCTGATGGAAAAGATTCAAAACGTAAAAAAAGGCAAAACCCCAAAGAAAGCAGTTGAAGAAAATTCCGAAATCGAGAAAGAACTGACCAACCCGCCAAAATTTGGACAGGACATTGGAGAAATTTTAAAGATGGAAACTATCCGCCAAAATCTACAGACGATGGTTCAGATGTGGGAGAAATAAAACATAAATCTAAATCAGAAAATATTGAAAGTTCCGAGGTTCAGTGTTCGGTTTCCAAGTTAGACATTCCAGAGACTGTTGTAAAGGAATCCAAGAAAACCCTGAAGTCTGCAAAGATAGAAGTTAAAAATTCCGAAAAAGAGGAGGCAAAAGCGAAAACTCCAATAAAAAAAGGTGGGAGAAAGTTCCATGATTGAGAGTACTGTTTCCGAGTTAGAAACTCCGAAGATTGTAGGTAAGAATTCTGATATACCTTTGACAACTTTGAAAAAAAGTTGAATCTGCTGAAAGCTGCATTGATCGTCCAATCCATAAGTTAGTTGTGCTAGTAGAGAATAACGATACATAAATACAATGAATATAGTAAAAGAGTAGCAATTATATTGATATTGTAATAAAATTGTCATCGTTCAGTAACGGCTCATCAATATTCGATGGCAATTTGGTGGAAGTGTAGCTGCCGCTAATAGCCCCTTCTCCAATCCTTTATTGACCAATTGTTGCCGCTCCCTTATTTACTGCGGACTCAGGCGGTAGTGGGGAAAGGGGCAAAAAACTACTTCAGACCCCTTTTGACTGCCGACCCCGGAGAGACAACATGGTATGTGACACTCTCACTTCATTCCAAAAACTCACTGAATTTCCTTGTTAATTTGATATTGAAATGTATTCATTTTGTTTCATTTGTTCAATACTATATTTTCCTTTTCAGTTTTCACGGTGTTCAATAAATTTATTAACATCAGTCGAGGCGTTTTCTTTTCCTTGAAGTGGTCGGCAGTTACACCACTCAAGGATAAGGGTTTCACCTTTTTTTCAGGTTTGTAAGCAAATAAGTTTGTAAAACTTGACAAAACTGTCGATAACATAAACAACCATGTAGTTTTTGGTTTTAGCCAAGAATTACACTGATATTTAATATAAATTGTTTTAGCGAAGGAATAAAGCGAAGCATATATAAATAGAGGCATGCATATAAAAATGGAAACTAATGAAACATTTAGAGAATAGAAAAACCTCTAGGTAGCAAGTGCTACCTAAAACGTAAACAAGTTTTATTAAAGAAAAATTGAGCAAAACGAAATTTAAAAACAAAGCAATTTTATAAAAGAGAAACCACTAAAATTCAACTTTAAAAGTTATGGTCATGTTAATAAAACTGTGCCTAGTGCAAGCACTTCTTTGGGCCAAGAAAATTCAGTACATGGTCACAAGATTTAGAAATATGTAGGCCGAACTGCTCATAGTGTCATTATGCGTGAATAAATAATATATACATGTGAGAGTTTGGCAGCGTGGCATTGGGTATGTGTGTTCGTTGGTTCTTGTTAGTGTGTGTATACATGTGAATAGCAATTTGTTTCTGTTCGCCTGACACTTGTTAGCGTGCAGAAATGGGCGTGAGTTGAAACAGTTGGTATGTTTGTATTGAGTTATTTCCTTTTGCGACTTGTTTTCCCTTGTCGGGGGGAGAGTTGAAGAACATAAGTTCTGGTATCTTTCAGGTACAGCTGGTATCGTATGGAGGAAACTAATTTTGTTGATCATAGAAATATTTTATTTTTATAGAAATTTTTAAGACATGATAGAAGGCTCCTATTGCTCTTGGGATTTGTACACAATTGGCCAACTGCAACAACAACAGCAACAATAAAAACCCGGTTTTCATCAAACGAAAATAAAATCATGTCGTATTTTCTAGGGCGTCAATTTTATCGTTCCACCCTGTATATACTTCCTTATTTCCCCCAAAATAAAGTAACAACGCCTTGCCAATAGAAACTTGTGTTTATTATCCATATATATGATCTATAACCCATAACCTATAATAAAACGCAGTCTCTTGGCGGAAAATTAAAGCATTTTATACGAGATTTTGAAATAAAATCGAAGTTCGTTGGTAAGACAAAATTTAAATTTCAATTGTTGCTAATATAATCCTTGCATTTAATTATTATCTCCATATATAATATTTTGATTGCAGAAATTCCTCTCTGGACAAAAAGTACCGTAGGTTTGCAACAAAGATTGCCACATACAAATTCAATACATCTACTCTGATAACCACTCTCTTTTGTAGCTTACGGCCACCATTTCTGCCACATTCACTCGTGATAATAAAATGCTACATTACACCCGACGAGCAATACTATCACAATCGACACACCTACAGTGGACGAAATTTCTATTTTTCTCTGTCAATATTTAGTGCTCCTACCGCTACAAGTTGAGACCGGGTTAAATTCTATATTTTCCTACGATATTGTGCTTGCACCGCTATTAACGTTTTTTTGGAGACACATATACATAACACACTCTACCCATTTTTCGATTCACAAATAATAAAGTCTCCCCTGCCTGATTCCTTCCATTGTGATTTGCTGAGCTTCGACCACTCTTATAGTCGGGATTAACAGTATTCCCATCAATAAACGAACGCTAACCTACCATTCAAATATGGCGTCACAATGATACTAATTTTCCCTACGAACTACATTGCTGCGTTCTTTTTCTTAGATTTTGCCGACAAAACATACCAGACCTATGATACGCAAAATAAAATGCATCAGTTCTTTCTGTTGTTTTAAATGATTTTTCGCTATTTAAAATTACTGCAACGCAGCGAAATTTCAGTAGATGACGAACACACGGACACATAGACATCGGCATCAGAGAAGTAGATTTTTTTTATCGCGCCCACGTCTTTATATGTAGAAAATTATTTGTTACCACAAAATCTAATCAAGATTTTCATAATCAGCGTACTCGAAAACCTAAAAATGTTGTCAAAGGAGATAGGCCTAATGTAAAAAAATATCTTGAAAAACATAAAACATAAAAAAACAGTAGTAAAAGAAAAGTAAATATGCAAAAATAGTAAAAGTTATGAATTTATTAGTGTTGGTAGTTTTTTTGGTCGTTTTTGTAACGAGGTCCGTTCGCTCGGTATAGACTGACGGTTTTTGTCGAAAAAAATAGTAAAAGTTATGAATTGTTTAAGGTATGCTGTTTCAATGGTCGTTTTGATTAATGACTTCAATACGCTCAGTATAATCTGACGGCTTTCGTTGTTCGCCGAGTATCGCCGAACATCGCCAAGTGAGACTCATGGAGAAACGGGATGTAAACTGCAGAATATATATATATATATATATATATATATATATATATATATATATATATATATATAGAATAAATGACAAAAATTTATACTCCACAATTTATGATGTTGACCATCTTATAATTTATTTCTTTAAAGTATCTTTGACAGTATCTGTTTCGTAACGCAAAATCAATCACTTAATTATATATATATATATATATATATATATATATATATATATATATATATATATATATATATATATATATATATATATATATATATTTCCACAGTAAAACAACGCCGCAGCCTACAAGCCCTGCTGGAGGGGCCATATGTCTTACTGATGAGTAAAAATGAGGGTGAAACTCGAGTCTTGGACTTCCGGTTCGTTGGCTGTCATTGGCTCTTGTAGGCTGCGGCGGTGTTTGGCTGTGGAAATAATTAAATAATCTGTCACATTCTGAAAATTATATATATATATATATAATATATATATATATATATATATATATATATATATATATATATATATAGAGAGAGAGAGAGAGAGAGAGAGAAAGAGAGAGAGACAGTTGGGAAGAATACACACACACATACATATATGTTCTTCACAACTCAATCTCTCTCTCTCTCTCTCTCTCTCTCGCTCTCTCTCTCCTCTCAAGATATTTTTTATAATGAAAAAAAGTTTGCCACACTAATTCCTTTTTACAAAAAAACTTAAATTTTATCTTTTTTAAGGGGTGGGGGCTCCATTTAAACAAACTGAGCCACAGTAACGCGTACGTTAGAAATAATCTAGGAAAAACCCCAAGAAAAGCAAAAACCTCGTTAAACAGTAAAATTTGAAAAAATTCTGCTAGATTTGAAATTACTGATAAATTACTTCATAATTATTTAAAAAAAATTAACAATTTTTAACATAGCATTACTAGTCCCTATTATTCTCTTATTATTTATAAAATACAGCTAATATTAACTTTGCATTAACGTCAATAATATTGCCATATTCTTATTTGTATTTTTAACCTCAAATAAATATCTTTATATTCGTACAGCTTCAAATATAATAATTTTTAAAACTTCGTTAGGCCTTAAATGGTAAGCTTGAGAAAGCAATGATATGAACATGTTACTCATCGCTTTGCCGAGAATATATATTCCAAAATTTATTATTGTCGGTTCATAAAGCAAATTCTATGTACCTCTAAATGTCAATATTCACAAAAAATAATGTACCCCTGTTATTCACTGTATATTTTAGAATTATGCTCAAAGTTATAATTTCACACACACACACACACACACATATATACTTTATAAATATATATAACTAATTAAGTTAACGAAAACAATTCCATAATATTTGCTTCAAATAAAACAAAATTTGGAGAGAGTGCTGTTGTTTGCTCGAAGCATTGTGCATAGTGCGTAAAGAATTGTGCTTGAAGGGAATGTCAATACAGTCTTAGAGAAAAACACCGTTAGTTAAAAGACAGTGTAAAATAAATAATGATAACATCTAAAGATTTCAATAATTTTCAATTATAAAGTATTAATTTACCAAAAGAATGTGTCGAACCAGGATGATATCGTGGTGTTATGTAGTCTAAAATTTCAAGGTATAACTCATCTTTAGAAAGAAAAAAAAAAGTACAACCACTTATTAACCCTTATCCCCGGGTCTTGATAAGTGGTGACTCCTATATAAAAGTCTGGAATCTAAAATGTCACTTAGCCTACCACATCTCCCTTTAAATTTAACATTTTATTTTTATAAAAAAAAAAAAATTAATTTCTTCCATTTGAGAACCAGATGCATTCATTTATTACATCGCCTGACGAGGACTTTTGGTTCTTGCCAATCAATTGTCCGAAACATTAACACGTTCAGTATAGCGACTATGTAATATTTGTCTACATAAATCAAATATATTTTACTCTTTTTAATTGACGAGTTTTACCTATTGAATACTTTTTACTTGGTATATATATACTTATATATATATATGATTTTCAGAATGTGAGAGATTGTATAATAAATTCCACAGCCAAACAACGTCGCAGCTCACAAGAGCCATGACAGTCAAATATATTTTACTCTTTTTAATTGACGAGTTTTACCTATTGAATACCTTTCACTTGGTATATATATATATATATATATATATATATATATATATATATATATATATATATGTATATATATGTATATATATGTTGGGAGGTTTATAAAGTGATGATAACTTAATGTTTCTTTTTATTTTAATAATGGAACTGTAAAAGCAAAAAAACAACAACAAAAAAAAAACAAACAAAAAAACAAAAAACAAACAAAAACATAGACAGAAATAATAAAAAGTTATTATTATTTTTTTTTTTAGATAAAACATAAAATTTAAATGATAATACTTTGGAATCCTGCCACGCTATATACTAAACTACTATTATGCAAAAATAATTCACACTATCTACCCTCTATGAAAAACAAACTCATAAGTATTTATAGGAGAATATCTATCTATTAAAAGCTATCCTTTAACGAGCAGATAGTAGCAAGCAATATTATAATAGAGGATTCATAGGATTTGCATATAATAAGGAAACTAATTATTTTGAGTGCATAGGAAAGAAATGGAAACGTAAAATATTTATACCGAATATCATATAAAGTATATAATAAAATATGGCTATGATTAAAAATAAATGAAAAATTGAAATAAAAATGTTCAAATACGTCATGGGGAATATAAACCTTATTCATCGACAGATGATAGTACTAATAGGAAGAAAAATAGACGCCTTAATTCTATAGGGTTTAATCTGACAAAGCATATTCTGGACAATATTCATGAAACATTTACAAAATATAGATAACTAGCATGGGTGCCCGGCGTTGCCCGGGTGTTTGGAGGTGTATGCTGAGCAAAAAACAACAAAAAAACAAACAAAAAAAAAACGGTCAATTTTTTTTTACTTTGACCCCTATTATGACCCCTTAACATTTATTGTTTTGGGCTCAAATCAAGTTATTAAGTTAGATCCATGTCCAAGGAACCTATATCTAAAATTTCAAGTGTTTAGACCCAAAATTGTCGGAGGAGTTCGGTAGAGTTCTGAGATGTCAAATCGTTGAACTTTGACCCCTTAACAGCCAAATTTCTGGCCGAAAACCGATCACATCGATTTTCTCAAATCAAATTTCGAGTCTGTAGATTGATAGAGTTATTGCATAGGGAAATGTACACAGACACACAGACAGACACACAGGCACACAAACACGTTCACTTTTATAGATATATAGATAATAAGGAAATTAATTTTGTTAAGAATGAATCGGGCAAAAATGCGATGGTAAATTTGCAAACAAAATACCACACTACGTTATGTTATATAATATGGTTATGACTCAAATTATATAAAAATAAACATAATTTAAACCAATTTACGCATACACCATATACGAACGTGCTCCACATCAATGTAATGATAGGAACCAAAATATGTATAGTTTAATGTGAGATGGAGTAAACACATTCTAACCGATATCCTTTAATAATTTTCTCTCGAGATAGTTATTTAAATGAGGTTGTTGATAAAAGCACTTAAAAATGATCGTATTATACATCAATCAAGTTAGCTACAATGATTACAGTTTCTAATAATGCTAAAATGACTCAGGAAATTAATAATAAATTATTAAAAACGATCTAAACTCTCTATTAAAATATAATGTGTAAATGTTTATCTTGTTTTTTAAATGAAAAAAAATGTTTAACCTGTTTTTTAAATGAAAAAAAAAAGCTCGGGGAAATAATATTAGGATATGCATAAGAGAGTAGTAGTTTAAGAGCTAGGATACAAACTACCATGTTATTTGAGAATAAAGGTTAAAGTGAATTCTAACGACAACCCAACATCATTAAATACTTGTCTTAGAGATGTACGAAACAATAACGCTCAAGTCGAATGGAAATTACTCATTATATATATAAAGCAATTAAATGTGTAAGTTTAAGAAATATAGCATCTACTCCCTTGAATCTTAAAATATAATTACTTACAAATAGGAAATAATACAAAAGTGTATGCAGCGTTCTAGATTATACGTTCCAGTATTGGACTTTAATAATAAACTAATAGAGTCAATAAACAAAAAAGATCCAGGTCGAGCCAAGTTAAATAGTGAAATGCAGTGTCCTGCTTAGCAACAGAGACCCGGAATCGGAAAGTTGAGACCAGGCCAAGCTTGGTAAAGTAGTGAAATGTGGTATGACACTTAACAATAGAAACTTCTCCTATCAAATAAGAATTAGGTGGAAACTCTTATATATATAACTACTTAACTACTGCATTTACTCACATAAAATTGATATACGAAAGTATAAATTTATGCGTATTTACTTCAAAAGTGCTCAATACGTAGGTAGACCTAGTTAGTAAGTTATAAAATATATATGGCGATTAAGCTACACTGAATATTCCGCGTTTCATCCACTCTAGGACTCTTCAGGCTGAAGAGTCCTAGAGTAGATGAAACGCGGAATCTTCAGGCTGAAGAGTCCTAGAGTGGATGAAACGCGGAATATTCAGTGTAGCTTAATCGCCATATATATTTTATAACTTACTATATATATATATATATATATAATTATATATATATATATATATATATATATATATATATATATATATATATAAATAATGCAAAATTCAAACAATCATTATTAATGAAAAATAATGTCTTTTAAATATTGCCCATTTTCAACTTCGCATATTAGGCCTTTTTCCAAAATAGAATCTCTGAAGCGCAATTTAACTCCTGCATTTCATTCCTGATGTTTTCTTTCAATTCTGCAGGGTTTAGGGGTGTTAACTGTTGTGGAGGAACCACCCTTCAAATGGACTAATTCATCGTCCATATAAACTTTACAAATGGCGATCCCGGGGGGGGGTCTAATTCCAGAGCGAACCTTTCATACTCGGTGAATTATCTACACTTTTCGTTTGTAATCTTTCCGTTGTTTTCATGTAATACATGTTTGAAACTGTTCTCCGTTGTTCTGTTCTTCTTTGTGGCGACTTGCTGTTTCGTTCCGGTAGCATGGATGAATTTCATTTGTGAATTCTTCCTATATCTACATTTTGCAAAATAATAGAAACTCATCCAGCGAAAGATGAGAAACTTATAACCAGTTTTCAAAAAGAATTCCCAAATGGCCTTGGAAGATGCACAAAAATGGCTGCGGATTTTAAGCTGAAACCGGGCACACAACCGGTGTTTAAAAAAAACCCCGTAATATCTCGTTCGCATCTCTGAACAAGATAACTCAGGAACTGGATAGATTAGAAAACATCGGTATACTGGCTAAAATTGAATATAGTGAGTGGCCTGCTCCAACAGTCTACGTAAAAAAAAAGGTCCGGGGAAATCCGCGTTTGCGCTGACTTCTCGACCGGACTTAACGGGTCACTAGAAGACTTTCACTATCCATTACCCAGCCCAGAGGAAGTGTTCACGAAATTAAATGGCGGCAAGTTTTTCTCTAAGATCGACCTGAGCGACGCTTACTTACAAATTCCTATAAACGACAAAAGCGCTAACCTCCTCTGTATCGGGGTTGTACATCATCTGGGGTTGTACAAAAGGCTTGATACAAAAGGCTTGCGTTTGGGGTAAGGTAGCACACGCGATATTCCAGCAAGTCATGGATACCATGCTGAGCAACCTGGACACCGCCATCGCATATCTAGATGACATCTTTATAGCGAGCAAAAGCACGGAGGAACACGAAAACCATATCAGACAAGTATTCAGTTGAATACAAATGATGGGTTTAAGATCAAAGAAGATAAGTGTAAATTCTTTTTACAAAAAATCAGGTACCTAGGACATATCATTGATAAGGATGATAGACGCCCAGATCCGGACAGGGTGAACGATATTAGAGAAATGCCGGCACCGGAAAACATAGCACAATTACAAAGCTTTTAGGGCTTGGCAAATTATTACCAAGGGTTTATCCCTAACATGCATAAATTGTGTGCACCACTTAATCAATTACTTAAGAAGGATAAAACTTGGGAGTGGACAGCGGATTGCCAGACATCATTCCAAGAAATAAAAAAAAATCCTTACTTCAAAGCTGTTCCTACTCATTTTAACCCGAAGTTGGATAATAGTGGCTAGCAATGCTAGCCAATATGGCGTTGACGCCTGCATGTTACATAGGATGCCAGATGGCTTAAAACTACCAATAGCTATCGCGTTCCGGGCTCTGCTTCCAGCAGATAAAAATTATTCTCAGATTGAGAAAGAAGGACTAGGAATTGTTTTTGCAGTTTCGAAATTCCAGCGATTCCTGTACGGAAGACATTTTTATCTACAAACCGATCATAAGCCTTTGATATCCATTTTTGGATAAAAAAAAAGTGACTTCCCATATTCATGGCGAATCGACATTTGAGTTGGGGAATTATTTTTCTAAATTATAATTTTTCAATAAAATTTCTCCCCTCAAAACAACTGGCACATACAGACGTTCTGTCGAGACTAATTCCTGCCAAAATGGAACCTCTTGAAGACTCAGTAATCGCGGCACTACGCATTAATAGTGAATTGAAAACCATGATTAAAAACATTATCCGCGAACTGCCGGTCACACTTCAGGAAATTAAGGCAAAATCCGTGAATGACAATTTCATCCAAACCACTAAGCAGAAGTTAACACTGGGTGATACCGTTTCAGACATTTTTTTTGTGACAAAATGCTGTTATACGGTGAAAGGGTTGTCATCCCCAAAACTCTTCAAAAAAGGATTCTCAAGGACTTACACATGGGGCATCCAGGAATAAACCGGATGAAAAGCCTGACAAGAAGTTTCGTTTACTGGCCAGCTATGAACCAAGACATTACCAATATGGTGAATAGGTGCAAAGACTGCGCTTTGGCTGCCAAGGCACAACATATAACACATAAGCCTTGCCCTAAAGCTGAACAACCGTGGTCGAGGATCCACATTGACTACGCGGGACCAGTAGAGGATTTTTCTACCTGATAGTAGTAGACAGCTACTCGAAGACGAATTTTTTATTGGATATGTTTTCTTGTTTTGGGGTGGTGGATTGTCTAGTCAGCGACAACGCTACCCAGTTTACCTAAGCAGAGGCCAGAGAATTTTGCGAGACGTATCAAGTTAAGCATATTACGAGCCCCCCAGTACCACCCCTCAAGTAACGGCCAGGCCGAACGCTTTGTCGACATACTAAAAAGGGCGTTAACAAAGGCGTGCGACACACCGACAAAAAAGGCTCTCCAGCAATTTCTGCAATTTTTTGGAATTTTTTCTGCATTTTTTTTCTGCAATTTTTTTTCTGCAATTTTTTTTCTGCAATTTTTTTCTGCAATTTTTTTCTGCAATTTTTTTCATTTTTTTCTGCAATTTTTTTCATTTTTTCTGCAATTTTTGGAAATTTTTTGCTGCAATTTTTTGCAATTTCTGCAATTTTTTGCAATTTTTTCTGCAATTTTTAGCAATTTTTTTCAATTTTTTAATGAAAAATCCGAACAAACCAGATGCCGAATCCCCAGCTGAATTCATATTTGGGCGGAGAATAAAATTAGTATTTGATAAACTACTGCCCAAACATGCAATACAATACAGAACAGAAGATAAAGTATATTTAAAAAATTATAAGAATAATGTTTCCTTTTGGGAACAGGGCACAATCTTACAAAGAGTCGGCCATATCACATACATTATTCAGGGCCCAAAATTCGAACATAAGAGGCACATGAACCAAATAAGGAAACACATCTACGAGGATCGAAAAGAACTACTGCAGGACGGCAGAGAGGCAATTGATACATTATATGACTCACACCGTTTGATGTAGAGCTACCGAACTTTTCATTATAACACCACCATGAGCAGGAGAGTTACACAGCTCACTCAGATGAACGGAGGTGGGCCCCATAATGGTCACGTATAATAAGGAATTCTAATAAGTGTTCATAAAGATTCCTATTATTGTCCCCCCCTCATGTTCGTTTGAGGAGATTGCTTTGGCTTTGATACCTCAAACGTTTAAAGCAATCTCTTTATACCTACACTCCCTTTTCGCAACCTTTTATGCTTTCATAAATCAGAATCCATTTTTTAAAGAAACTTTTAACCAATTTAACGACGGTCATTTCTACTAGTTTATATATATATATATATATATATATATATATATATATATATATATATATATATATATAATATTCAATACAAGCGTTTCCACCTATCTATTATTTGATAGGAAAGGTTTCTGTTGCTAAGCGGCGCACCACATTTCACTATTGAACCTAGCTCATCCGGATCTCAGCTAGCCGATTCCAGACTCTCTGTTGCTAAGCAGTACAATACATTTTACTATTTAACTTGGTTCAACCCGGATCTCAGTTTTCCAATTACAATATCTGTTACTAAGCAGTTCGTCACATGTCACTATCTAACCTGACTTAATTCGCATCTCAGCTTGTCGATCACTTAATCTCTTTTGCTAAACCGTGCACCACATTGCACTATTTAACTTGTCTCCTACTAACGTACATTCTTTTTAACTAGCAGTAAACTAGTTTGATAGAAAAATACACTGCAGTAACAACCTGCTTCACGAAGAGACCACCCCTAATCTTTTCTCTCGCTTAGACCTTGCCTGACATATAATAACCCCCAAATTTATATATATATATATATATATATATATATATATATATATATATATATATATATATATATATATATATACGACATTCACACATTAGCCAAGTATTTTTATTGAGTAATAAGCAGACTAAATTCGAAACATGTGTGATCTTTCCTGGTCACCGCCAACCAGACGTAAACCCTTAGCGATCCCTAAATAGGGATCTCCTTGTCACATACGGGTCGATCCTCGGTCACGGACCCCAAGGTGACCTGTGCTCGTTCTTTGCAAGGAATTCTTCGCAAGATCTTTCGGCGCAGTAGGACTCGTTGATCGATTTGGTCGGAGTCGATTTCACCTTCAGGTTGATATGCCGCTGTCACGCTGGAAGTGAATAGATTTTCATGCACGCAAAAAAAAGTCAGACTCAGATATATCTATTCTACTTGGTTAATTCAAGTTAGATATACAAAATATGACATAAACTTATACACAATTGTTCAGTTGTTGATTTTTGACAAAACACCATTGAGTCCCAATTAGATTTAATTACTCTCAGTTTTGTGGTGGTGATGGACGGGAAGAGAGGAGTGGCGACGACTCTTCAATTAGTATTAGATTCGCTCAAAACTCAGCTCCATCTAAGCTCCGACTCTCTTCAACTGACGATTTTGGCGCGGGGACTCGCTTATGTATGGAGGGATTGGGGTAGGTTCGGTTGCTTCCTAGACCAATCGTCAGAAAGTACGTCATCTCAGGGGAATTCCCTATTCCCCATATGTACCTGTGAATCTGCGAACGCTCTCAGTTGTGTTTCTCACGATCGGAAAAGGTTAACCCCGTGACCCCTCGGTCTGGCATTGTGCCCAGACGCCAAATGTTCCTGAGTTGGGGCTCGGAAACGAGATTATATTTCGTAATTTTTATCAAAATGACATCAAATTGTCACTTTTACCAAATAATCAGATTTATATGTCGGGTTTATAAAAATAATAAAATTTGTAACTTAACTCTTCCTTTCAGCAGGGGCGGTTGCTTTTGCCCGGGAATACAATATTACTTAACAAATAAAACAAGCATAGCTGCCCGGCATTATCCAGTGTTTCGCGAATCTCAACCTTTTCCAATGGGGAGCCCTACCGCTCCCGGAGACGATCACGTTACAATAGCGTGTATACGTCGAAATATAAATTCTTAAATGATGTGTACATCATAGAAATAATTTACTTTATTCCTTTATTTCTACATTTAGACATGGATACGAAATTTAATTTTTGAGCGCATGTCACCAATAATGGCGATGCGTTTTATAACCTTCTAAACACTATTTGAAAAATGTATCGTTTAGTAATATGAATATTTTAGAAATTACCGCAAATAAAACAGAATTTAACAAAATTTAATGTTCGATTCCTGAATATTTGAGATTGAGAGCCTGAAATCCCCAATGACATAAGACTTATAATACCATTGCTGCCGAGGTGGTCGAATGCATCTCTTCGACATAGTTTATGCATTGAAGCTGGTTCGCAATTATTGAGTAGTAATGAATTTTCTCGTAGCTTTTCGTACTTTTTTCAACTCCAACTAGACATATTGCTACTTGGAACGTAGAGCGTTACTATTTGGGATCGTGTCTAACATGGGACTATGGGGAGTTAAGCAGCGAGATGTCTGTCCACGTTACATTCAAACTTCTGCAAGTCAGTACAGCCAATGAAGCATGAAAGAGGAAAGGTATTCCAAAGTCTAGGACTCCAAGGTAAGAAACTATTAGGGTACAAAAATTTTCAGCATCTATGAGGGGTAGTATTCTGCTGCTGGTCGAGTTAGTCGGGAGTATGTACGTCGAAGGGGCACAAATGCTGTGAGTTCACCAGAAAACATTTCATTAAAATACTTGTAAAACAGGCACAAGAACATGAAATTGCAGAGGTCGTATCTAGGCCGACAGTGTGGGACTTATTAGATTTCAGACGCTTTTGGAGCCGTGAAAGAGTGACAAATTAGTTGTTGCTGCACGGTCCCAAATGTGGCAACAATACTGCATGGGCGAATCGTGGATGTGTAAATATTTTATTATTGTTGTTATATAGTTATTATTATTATTATTAGACGAATTTACCACTTGTGCGTATGTTACGTGAGTTCTTATTAGTAAAGATACGAGTCTTAGTGAGAGTTTGTCTTATTACATATGATGTTGTATTTTAGAGAGGAGAGAGATTTTTGTTGTAAGAGTTCTAGAGAGGGATGTTGAAAGAGAGACTTTGAGAGATTGTTCGTTTATAACGATTCTTATATTAAAATGTTCATTCCTTAATTTTGTTGAATTGGAAGAAGAAGAAAGCTCTTTGAGTGAGGACATAGTGTTCAGTCAGTTCGGACATGATGATGTTGAGACGTGTATGTAAAGACATATGACACAAATATATAATACAATTCCACTTTACCTTTTTGTAAGAATCATAAGACACAAGACGAGCTTTACAAAACACATGATGGTTTATTTCGTCACACGGCCGTGTTTCCATCACCAAGAATTCAAAGTCTCACATTTTTTTCTTGAAGTGACGTCTCGCTTCCTAGACGCCTGACTGTCTCTCTCCGAGTTTCTTCACTGACTGTTTTCTAACTAAAGTTTTTCTCTATCCCTAGAACTTTCTATTTTCCGTGACGTCATACACATGTTAAAACATGTGCCTTCTTTCACGTGCTCTGGACATACGTGTCCAAAACTTTTCCTATTTCTCAAAAGGAATTTTAACCTATATTCAATATGTTAAAAACATTATCTTATAAGCTGCATTCTTTCAATTTAAAATTTCATAACAAACTTGATAGTTAACATTCTTTCCTTGACATATTTATCTATATTCTAAACAAATGTTTGTTTTACATTTTTACATTCTCACACGTAATCTATTTCTAAACATAGATTACGAAGTTCGAATTTCGCCTATGCTATTTCATTTTCATTTTAAACTAAATTCTCCATTTTTATACTTACATGAAAAGGGGACAGCCCTTATCATGTAACATTGTTATAAAAGATGCTCTCTGGTATGAGTAATTTTATAGCACGGTAGAGGGAACTTTCCATCCAGCAGCAGCAATGTCCTCAGTATATTTGTTCCAATTCATGTTGTCCGTGAATGTAAGACCGAAAAGTTTATTAGTAGCTTTATATGGATAACATTTAAATACATAGAGGAAATAAACTATTCGCGATCCGTTGGATCACAACTGTTCGCACTATTTTTGTTCTACTTTGCTCACATTCATGAATTCATAAACTGAAACATGTACGTGAAGGCTTTCTCGTTGCATCACTGAATTTTTTAGATGAGGATTGGTTATTCGTATTATTTGGATTCATCGGACTACTGTTCTCATCCTGACTGTGATTTTCACAACGTTTTGTGCCAATGTAACCTCCGACCGTCTTCAGGTGCATCTTGTCGAACTCGGGAATGTTTCTGTCGAACTCGGGAATTTAGACGGAATTTCGAACGGAACCCTTTATTTACTTCACGGCGGTAGCCTGCTCTCGTTCGATCAGCCATGACTGGATACAGATTCTAAGTAATTCCCAATTGTATTTTTCTTCGAGAGAAAAAAATAATTTTTCCAATAATTCTAACCACTGCGCCTCGGGTCTTGTGGACAGTTCTAGGGCGAATTATTGGAACCTTAAACCTATTTTTATTTCTAATTGTAACTATTACTATTTTATTACTAATTATTATTACTGCATGTTGCTATATATATACTTAGTTATATCTTTGGAAAAAAAAGATCCAACGGAGTGCTCTATTATAAAGAAAAATTTCCGAAAATAAGAGCGTATTGTCTATATTTTATTTAAAGAAAGTTACATGACTCTTAATATATTTAAAAAGACATGATGTGATTCATATTCCTTTTGGAGGTCTTATCTCATCTAAACTTTCTGTAAATATATATATGTATATTTTCTTGCCAACTTGAATACCTTTTAACTAGTCGTCATCGCTTATGGTACTCTACCTACAATTTTTTGCCCTTTTTTGATTTCGTTCGTTTTTCTCATTTTCTTGCGAAGCTTGACGAGAATAGTGTGAAATCATTTACTAAGAGTTTCAACGAGCATCTATCATTACTAATTAGAAATAGATTTGGCTCAAACAGTACTAACCTGGATAAACACTTGTTTAATTTTTCTAGTGTGGTCTTTTCTGACTCTGAGAATCTGGTTTTATTCAAAGGTTTAAATTTTTCAGTTCCTCCCAAATGCATCAGTGATATTGAGGTTCTTACTGAATTCGAAATGATGCTTTCTCAACTAAAACATCACACATCCCTCTCCTTGGATTCTCTTACAGCAACTCGTTAATTTACTCGAGGAATTTTGTTAGGAAAAATCTCCTTTTTCTACTGTTTTTAATTTAAAGAAAAATAATGACATTTATCTTTCCAAACCTGATAAAGGTGCCGGCGTAGTTATCCTGATTATATTAGTACAATGTTAAATATTTTAGATGATACTACTAAATTTCTTAAACTCAGTCCGGTCGACACATGCGATAATACTTTAAATATTGAGAATAAATTGCAAAAACGCTTGCACTTCTTATTAAAAAAGAATTATCTCTCTAAAGAGATTTATCAGAAAAATAGACCCACTGGATCTTTGAGACCTCGACTTTATGGTCTCCCTAAAATTCATAAAGATAATATTCCCTGTAGAACGATTTTATCTGCTCAACATGACCTTGTGCAATGGCTCACTGAGCTACTTTCACCTGTCCGTGCACTCTATTCTACTTTCTGTGTTTCTAATTCGTTTACTTTCTCCAAAATAATTAAAGATAATACTCCTAATCAAAACAATGCTTTCTTTTGCTCATTTGATATCTCTAGTTTATTTACTAACGTGCCTATCGATGAGACTATTACTATTTGCTGCGATGCGCTCTATCGTATTGCACTTATTCTTCCTTCTTTACAGGAAAAGTGTTTTATTGAACTCCTTTCTCTCTGCACTAAATCCGTCGAGTTTAGTTTTGATAACGTGATGTACTAACAAATTGATGGGGTCTCCATAGGCAGCCCCTTAAGTCCCATCCTTGCCGACATTTTCGTTGGGTTTTACGAATTAAAACTTTTCAATTCACCACATAGCACCCCTACTTTATATTTTCGTTATGTGGATGATACGTTTGCAGCTTTTCCTTTTCAGGAAGTGGCTTTAGATTTCTTTAAACGTCTTAACGCCTTACATCACGCTTTATCTTTTAATATAGAGATAGAAAAGGACAACCCTCCCCCGTTTCTCGACGTGTTGATTGAAAGGTCCAGAGGAGGTTTTCTCACTTCTATATATAGAGAACTTACCTTTACCGGTCTATATACTAAATGCTGTTCTTTTACTCCTAAAGCCACTAAGTTAATGTTGGTACATAGGGCCTTGGTTATTTGTTCCCCTGTCGACTAGATACTGAAATTACTAAAATTAAGGAAATTCTAGTCGATAATGGCTACCCAGAATTCTTGATTGATAAATGTATTAAATTCAAAATCAATCAATTTAATAAAGATGTAACCTTTGGCCCGTCAAAGTGTCCTGTTTATCTTAAGTTGCCGTCGGTTGGTGAAAAATGTGTCCCGCTCATTAATAAACTTAAACAGACTATCAGCCACTGTTTTCCGTCTGTTTTACCTAGAGTTGTTTTTAATACAAAACCTGCATTTTCTTCTTTCAAAAAGGACGGTTTGCCTTGCACTAAACTTAGCAATATTATATACAAATTCAAATGTCAGTGTGATGCTGTCTATGTCGGGCGAACCAGCGTTCATTTTGAAACAAGAATTGGACAACATGTTCCTTCAGGTTTTCGAAATAAAAATAAAAATAAAAACAAAAACAAAGCTATCCCCAACCCCACCCAACAATAATTTAAATTCCGCAATTGAAAATCATCTATTGGATAACCCAAAATGTGGGCAGGCTTATAAGGACGACTCTTTTTCAATCTTATTTCGAGGCCGATCGAGTAGTCATTTGAAAACTCTCGAATTCGTCTCTATTGCACGCCTTAAATCCTCCCTCTGTATGCAGAAACGGTTTGTGAACACCCTGGACCTTTTTGGCGAATTGTAGAGAGATATTTTAGATGTTCCCCACCCCCTTTTTTCCTCTTTTTTTCTATCCTCGTATATGCGGATTATCATTTCCCATTCGTGATAGTTTAATATGTTTTTTTGATACTCATTATATATATATATATATATATATATATATATATATATATATATATATATATATATATGTTTAAAGAAAAAATAGAAAAAAAACGAATGAAATTATTAAAAAATCAACGTTTCGTCCCTGTTTCAGAGGACATCTTCAGGATAATTGAAATAAAAATGTGATAAAAGAAAAAGTCATAGATCGTGCGAAAAAAGACAGTTTTTTAAAATCCAAACCATGTCGGGAAAGGACGAATATGTGTGCGTATGGGAAGGTTGTTTGATGTCTATATATACACTTTTAAAATGCATTAAAATAAATATGTACATTATTTTTTTTTTATTATTTTTTTTTTCTTCTGCGAAACTACTCATTTTCCTGAAACATATATTATATATATATTATGAATACAAACAAAAATAATAAAAAGACATTTATGAAATACAAATAAACAATGAAACGAAGTGCCCTCTGGGTTCGATACATCTTACTAAAAGATGTCTTTTCTTTCGCTGTTAAGTTGTATATATATATATATATATATATATATATATATATATATATATATATATATATATATATATATATATATATGGTATTCTTGCATAATTTTACCCGGATTCTCGTGAATTCCCGTCAAGCATGGTTCGAGCGAGACCGGTAATTATCGGTGTCAGGCGAGCATCGTAACAGACGCAGACTAATAAACCCCCCCCCCCAAAAAAAACCCGGAAAAATACAAATGCAAAAATAAAAACCTACCTTGAAAAATGAAAATATATTTATTTCCTTTTAGTATTTTATTTACTTATTTTTTTGGTAAAATATTTATCAACAGAAAGTTTTTTTTCTCCAAAAAAAGATTTTTTTAACCGTATTATTGTTAGATGTAAGTACAAGTTTTTTTATTTGTTTGTTTTCTTTTCTTTTTTGTAACCGTATTTTTTCTGGTTTTTTTATTTTCAAAACTTGTTGTTCTTTTAGTGGCACTGTCCTTTTGTACATCTCTAGGAGAAACCATCCTTTACACACGATTTGTGTTTACAATTGTTGCAATGTTGCGCCTCATTTTGGGCGGACATTGTCTGCATCGATGTTTTCATTTCTTTTTCTAACATGTATAGATTTATTTTATTTCCTGTAATTTTTCTGTTTCACGAGTTTGAAAATATATTTGTTTGCCAGCTTTTCCTTTTTTTGTTGCGTTAGTCGCTTTCTTCCAATTCGAATGTCGTCTGCTTCCATTTAGATAGAGCTTTTTCTTGGCTAATCAAACTCCCAAAAATTCAATTAAAAAAATAAATAAGTAACTAATCAGAAAATAAAATGTCACTCCCTTAATATCACCTTAAAAATTACTAAAAGCATAACAGAAAAAAATTAAATAAATAAAATAAAAAATAGAGTTAGCGTTTCAACATCGCTCGGCTACACCAATGATTGCCGGTCTCGCCCGATCCATGCTTGACGGGAATTCACGAGAATTCGGGTCAAATTATGTAAGAGTACCATATATATATATATATATATATATATATATATATATATATAACTATATATATATATATATATATATATATATATATATATATATATATATATGAGAGAGAGATAAAAATGAACTAACCAAATTGTGTTCATCAACGTTTCGTCTGTATTGCGAGACTTCCTCTGGATGAATGAAATAAAGAAAGCAAAATACGAGTACAAATATTTCAAAAAAATATTTTTGATGTAATGAAATGTATGACCTTGTTCTATTTGAAAATGGAAAAAGTCGTTGGAAATTGAAAAAGAGGAGGGCATAACGTTGTGAAAGAGAGTAAGTTTTTGTATAACGTCATATATCCGTTAATATATTTAAAAAGACATGATGTAATTCATATTCTTTTTGAGACAAATATGTCCGTTATAATTCAAATATGCAACTAAAATGAAATAAATCTATTTTTGTATGTAATTTATTGATTGATTCTATGTATTAATTAATATAGGCGTTGTTGTTTTATGCAGCGTAAAGCTTCTTCGGCGTTTAAACACAGAGCTGAGTGTCATCGGTTTTCGTAAATGACACACATTTCATTTCAAGTCACAATCCGGTCGAAAAACGGGTCGTTCTTGTTGCGTAAAAGAAGAGAAGATGACACTTCATAATAGCGTTTCTTTTTGTTGTTCAATTTTAAAATAATATATAAAGGAAAAGTATTATAATGACAAATGTATTTTAAAATACATCATTTGAAATCAAAATTAAAAATTTCGCGGAGGCTCTTTTAGAAAAATCTACCAAAATTTGAGTAATTATCCGATCAATACGCAATTTTCACCGATTATTAAGTTAAGAAACACCTTTTATATTTTACTTTTTTCATAATATATATTTGCCTACAAACCCCCTTCTTTATTTGTGGTTACAAATATGCTTACAATAGTCAGCTGAAACTGAACAAAATATATTGTATTGTAAGGAGGGTGAGGATTGTAGATAAGAAAACAACTGTGCACGTGTCAGATTTTTAGGTTGAAAATTTGAATTTGTTTAATTTTTCATCCATTGTGTTTTTAAGTGTTAAATTCTTTTAATATGTTAATAATTATTCTTTCGGACTAGCAAAAAATATATAATTTTCATTATTTTTACGAAAAACGTCTTTTAAAAATAAATTAATAATTTTCTTTTAGTGAGCCCAGTATACCATTAAATAGGAAATGCTTTAAAGAATCGATACCAAAAAGAAAAAAAATCGGTAAATAACTGCGCATTTTGCTAAAATACGCTAATTTATTTCGACAATTTTTCGTTACGTGATATTTCCTTACCTGATTATATATATTAATTAATATAGGTGGTGTTGTTTTATGAAGCGTAAAGCTTCTTCGGCGTTTAAACACAGAGCTGAGCGTCATCGGTTGTCGTAAATAACACACATTTCATTGCAAGTCACAACCCGGACAATAGAGGCATACAAACAGTTGTTTGTATTTACAAACAATTGTTATCTCCCCTTTTCCATTTTTGCTGTGACTTGCGCTTGACAGTTTAAAGTGTAGGGGACTTTTACATCTATCACACTCTCTTGTCCAGAAATACTTGGTCCTGATGGCATGACAGGGTCAAGACGACCAAACGTGATACTAGATGCAGGAATTGTCTCTAACGCATATGGCGCCTAACATTCCCAAAATGGTCACCTATCTATTACTGGCTAGCCTAATCTTTGCTTAACTTCGGGGGTTATGTAAGCAACAAATATTTATCGCTTATAAAAGAATTAAATCCTTATAAAGTTGATTCTTCACTTAATCGTAGAAACGAACGTAAAAAATACATAAAAATTTACAGGACTAAATGGCTTCATTTATTCATGTCAAGGCTACCGTAGTTTCTTCGAAACTATAATTAAATTTTGGATGTTTTTAAATTTCGCCACTTGAAATCTATAGATTGAGATAAAGATGGAATTATTTGAAATTCAGGTACTTATGTTATAATATTTTTTGCATATTCTTATCGCAAATCATTCTAAATCTTATTTAAACAAAAGAAATTAATTGGTTCAAAAACCGTTTAAAAATATAAATGTTTTATCCATCGAAACAAAAATGGCGGTGAGTGGTGTTCTTTTTTTAATTTAAAATTCTGTTAAAAATAGTAGAAAAGTTTTATATTATTCTGCTTCTTATATGATAAAATTTAGACTTTTATTTTTCTGGCAAAAAGTTGTTCAAGAATAATGGATTTTAATTCGTTTAAAAAAAAACAAAAAAACAACAACCTAGCTTTTCTACCATGTTTTGGCCGTGCCTAATGTTCATTGTCATATTTTCATGATTTTAAAGATTTAAACCACCGAAAGCTGTTCGTGTATACTGAGAATTGCGAGTAGTATTCTTTACATTTATTAATATTTGTTTCTGTAGACAATTGGAACGACTGTTCCCGTATTATGTGTGTGTTAATAATTCGCATTTTATCAGTAAATTATGAAGTATCTGAAAGTTTGTGTTGAGATTTCAGAAAATGCACGTAAATAAGTTTCTTTTTTCATACTATAGGTTCTTATATTTACACCCACTCCTTGTGATTTTTTATCGATAAATATTCTTTCAATTTAATACGTAATACGTTTCAGTACTTATGGAAAATAAGGATCAAAGATAGCACGACCCTTATTCTGCTTAAGTAATTAAGTAAGTGCCTATTTTAAAAAATAATTCTAATTGGGATAAGATACTTTCGTCATTATTCTAACAGACTTTAATTTACTTTATTTTCAATACAACATGTCGGCTAAGAAATATTTAATCATTTCCAAACTGTTCTTATTTGTATTTCATGCGTAATACTAATTAAATGTTAACTCAAATACTATTGCGCTATCATATCCATTGTAGTGGGAGGTTAAATTGTTACGAAACTAAAGCTGCTTGTAATTGCATACATATTTTTACAAAAAAAAAAAAAGAAAAAGAAAAATAGCTATGGGGAAAAAACGTTTTTTAATTGTTTCACAAAATTAAATTTATATAGGAAAATGATCCTCGACTATTAAATCTAAATTATACAATCCAAAAGAAACTTCTTCCTTTTCACATGTTATCAACTGTGCTAGAAATCCAACTTCTACTGCACCCTTATTTCTTGTCAGAGCTTCTTACACATACAGAGAATCCTCACAATGTTTGTGGATATGTGAACCAGAAATTAGAACATCAAACATGTCTAAGAGATTTTTACGAATAACTTTTACCTCTGCAAAGAAGAGACCGATTGGATTAACGATAAATAATACTTTAATGGCTAAGTTACTAACAGTGAAATGGTTTTTGGTCCCGCGACAAAAGAAGGGTGGACCTGTAAATTCACTCTTGTCCGTTCATCCGTTCGTCTGTCCGCACTTTTCTCAATGATTACGCCTTGGAATTAAAAATTTTTTTTGCACAAACATTAAACATGATATGTGTAAAAATGGAACGGAATGGATTTTCCGGGAAAACTCCGGTTGACCCCTAGAGGTACCTTTCGGGTTAAAATGGCTAAAACTAACACTTTTATGCTTATTAAAAAAAATTGATACCTTATGAAACTTTCTGAACAGTTGTTATTAACTAATTTCCATAAAACTTTGTCTATATTTCTATATTTTGCAATAACTCTTGAGTGTGTCCCGAGGGCGCTTAAGGTTTAGTATATAATAATAATAATAATAATAATAATAATAATAATAATATATATATATATATGTATACATAATTAGATATATATATAATTATATAGATATATATATATATAAATATATATAATAATATATATATAACGATATATATATAATTATATAAATAAATATATATATATAATTATATATATATATGGATACAATTATATATATAATTATATATACAATTATATATACAATTATTTATATATAATTATTTATATATATATAATTATATATATATATATAAATACACTTATATATATACTTATTTATTTATATATAATTATTTATATATGTAATTATATATATACATAAAATTATATATATGTATAAATATAATTATATATAGCAATATGATTATATATATACGTATAAGTATATACATATAGATATATATATATATAATTATATACAGTGATGATCATATTTATTGGCACAGTAAAATAAAAGTTAAATTTTGTCTAATAAATTCTAAAAAAGGGATTAAATTAAAGAAAATAAAGTATATTATGTATTTTTAACTGGCCTTTCCGATGCATCAATCGGATTTTAGAAAAAAATAAATAACAAAGGAACAACAAACATAATTGCAAAAAAACCTTGTTCAAAATTATTGGCACGGCTTTGTTTTTCTTTTAGTATCAGTATAATATCAATCAATTTCCGGTTTACGTGCTTTCTGAACTTTTTTATAGCCATATTATGCTTGTTTAACGCTAATTCAGTGAATAATTTTTTTCAGATAATTTTTAGATAGCGATTTATTTAAACTATTATAAGTGACTAAATTATAATTTTCAATCGCCATGGTTAAAACTAAGGAACACAGCGAAGACGTCAGGAAGCTTGTTGTAGCATGCCATACCAATGGGGAGGGCTATGATAAGATTTCAAAGAAGCTAAACCTTCCCAAATCCACTGTTAGAGCCATAATAAACAAGTTCAAATCGCAAGGCCACGTTATGAGTTTAGAGGGTAGAGGGAGAAAAAGGATTCTTTTCCCAAGAGATGAACGGAAAATTGTTCGACAAGTAAAACAAAACCCAAGGATCTCTGTTGGGGAGATTGTTGATGAACAGAGCACCTCTGGAGTGAATGTATCTCGACATACAGTTGGTAGAGTTTTGAAGAGAGCTGGTTTAAAAGCATGTCGTCCGAGAAAGACTCCCTTATTGAAGCCTATGCACCTGAAAGCAAAGCTAGCCTTTGCAAAACGTCATATTGATAAAGATGTTGCATTCTGGAAACGTGTTCTATGGACTGACGAAACGAAAATAGAGTTATTTGGCCATAATAAAGTGTCTTATATTTACAGAAAATCTGGCGAAGCTTTCCTGCCTAAGAACACCATACCCACAGTGAAGCACGGTGGAGGCAGTTTGATGTTTTGGGGATCCTTTGCTGCCTCTGGACCAGGGCGACTTGTTAAGGTCACAGGTAGCATAAAAAAGGAAGATTATGTTAAAATATTGGATGAAAACCTGAAAGACTCTGCTAAAGAGCTCTCACTTGGTCGTCGTTGGTGGTTCATGCAAGATAATGACCGAAAGCATTCGGCTAAACTGACTAAGAAATGGCTTGAGGACAATCATATTAATGTTTTGGAGTGGCCATCACAAAGCCCAGACCTTAATCCAATTGAAAATTTATGGAGAACATTAAAATTGAGGGTAATGCAAAGGAAGCCTAAGAATCTTATTCAATTGGAGGATTATTGTCAGGAAGAGTGGGCTAAAATTACTACTGAAGAGTATGTATAATTATTTATATAATAATATATATAAACAATTCTAAATATATAATTATATATATATAATTTTATATTCAGAAAATTATATATACATAAAATAATTATATATATAATTACATATGTATAATAATGTATATATATATAATTATATATATGTAAAATTATCTAAATACATATATATAATTATATATATGTAATTATATATATAAATACATATAATTATGTATATAATTATATCTATAATTATATATATTATGTATATGTATATAAGTATATATATAATTATATATTATCATATATATAATTATTTATATATATTATTATATATATAATTATATATATAATTACATATATTATTACATATTTTTAATTATATATATATAATTATATATATACAATATGTAATTATATATATATGATTATATATATAATTATATATATAATTATATATATATGAAAATATATATACATATATATAAAATAATATATATATATAATTTTATGTATATAATTATATATATGTAATCATATATGTGTATATATATGTATATATATGTATATATGATTATATATATAAATATGGTTATATATATGATTATATATATTTATGCATATATAATTATATATATATGTTTCATAGGGTTATCCTTGAAGTTCTCACTAAGGTTATCATAGAGGGGCACCAAATTGACGTTTGGTGTATAACATAAAAGGATTCCGTGTGCTTATGATTGTCTTTAATATAAAGGGTTGTGTGTTTGATTATCATAAAGGGAATCGTGTGTGTGACATGTATTTTCAGAACCTTCCTCTGCTTCTTCGATGTTGGACCATCTGGAAATTTCTCATCCTGGAGGGAGACTTGATACCTGTTTTTGGATGAAGATTCAATCACTCCAAGACAAGGAATTAGTTTTAGTTTTTTTTATTCCACTTTCCCCAGAGGTCCTGCAGGAGGTGGAAGTGAAATCAGCCTGTGTGGGTTCTTATTCTACACACGTCAGCGTTCGTCCCCCCCGTTGAGAGGAGGAGACAACGGGAAGCCGTCCGTTGTCTTCTGTGTCCAAATCAAATCTCACAGATCTAGCCAACCTGACCACGTCGCTCATACGTAATCTGGTCAGCTGACCTTCGGTTCTGGTAAACGTGTCTACACTCCACGTTTACTCACCTCTCTCTCTCTCTCTCAATCCATTTTGTAACATATATACTTGTATATATAATTATATATATATAATTATATATATACAATTATATATATATATAATTGTATGTATCATTATATAATTACATATATATAATTATAGATATATGCATATAATTATATATATGTATGTATAATTATATATACAAATATATATATATAATTATATACACATATATATAATTTTATATATGTAATTATATGCATATATATAATTATATACATAATTATATGCATATATATATATATAACTATACATATAATTATATACATATATATAATTATACATATAATTATATACATATAATTATATACATATATATATATATATTCTACATACAACATGTGACCACATGTGCTTTTACTTTGCCCTCATCAGCCGCTAACCAGAGGTGATGACACAGTTTCGGTGGCTAAAGCGGGACTGCCACCCCTGGCGCCACCAGCAGCTATTGCTGCTGGGCAAAGCAATAAATAGGATATAAAAAAAAAATTACCTGGCATATTCAAGCAGAGGAAAAACGCTGTTTTTAACTTTTTCATTTTTATTTTTAACTTTTTAATTTTAATTTAAATTTTATTTATTTATTTTTCTCTTTAATTTCCCTTTTTTCCTTCCTTTCCCCCCTTCCTTCTTTTTCTTTCCTCCCTCTCTTTTTTTTTTCCAGAGCAGCCCGAGAACGGAAGAAGTGGACAATATTATGCTCTCTTTGCAAATATCTTCGAATTGCGCCAGATCCAGCATGACGCCTGTCTAACAATTGTTTGCAGGCGACATTTTTGTTTTTTAAAATCCCTTCCAGTGACGCCTATTTTCGAAAGAAGCGAAATGGTGGAGTGTCCTAAAAATCCTCGACATCCAACCTCGATAGGCATCACATTGCACATCCATCCCTTTTCTATACACTCGGCACGCACGCATTCGTACCGATCTTTCTTTCGTTCATGAGCCTCTGAGAAATTTTCTTCCCAAGGGACAGTTAGTTCGATTAAAAATATACTCTTTTTAGAGTCAGACCAGAGCAAAATATCAGGCCGCTTTTCTGTTTGGAGGATGTGCACTGGAAATTTCAAAGATGTCTTCAGATCTGCTGAAACTTTCCAATCCTTTGCCCCATTCAATAACTTCATATTGGGATTCAATTTATTTTTCCTCTTTGATGGACATTTGCCTTCTTGGCAAAATTGAACCCTGGGTTCACTAGTTGTTACAGGCTGTTTGTTAGCTAATATACACTGGGATGATATTATCTCAACCAGCACTTCTAGAACCTGGTTGTGTCGCCATGTAAACATTGGGAGGGATTTTGAGCATGCAGACAAGACGTGACGCAAGGTACCGCGCTCTTTTTGACATATAGTGCATAGATCAGAATCTATGTATCCCCATTGTTTGAGATTCGATGCGCATGGCAGTAGGTCATATGTAGACCTCAAAAGGTATGATATCGCCAGTGGTTCCATTTCGATTAAGGTGTTCCATGATAATTTAACTGGCTCAATATCACTCCATGTTGTCCACGCACATTGCTTGGCTTGAGTAACAGCAGTAGCTTTTCTTTTTTCCTCCTCAAACATTTTTATTTCCTCGGTCACCATTTTTCTCTTATCTTTAATGCCCATTTTGGAAAATGGCTCATACTTTGTGGATCCTAAACCAGCCCTGTCAACCTGAACAAGACCCATTATTTCCTTACTTCGAAGACTGGATTCTGCTTCTTCAATTGTTTTTGTAACTGACCACTTGGTGCCAGCTTTTACAGTTGGATGTGCTTCCCGGACAAATTCATCATTTGAGTCATTCATCATCATTTGAAGACGCACCTTTCCAACTTTGAATTCTTCTACTAATGAGGACAAAGGAAGTTGCAGGCTGCCAGAATTCGTGTATAACCCTATTTTAGAAAAACAGGGGGGGACTCCAAGCCATTTACGTAGATATTTATTTGCGTGTTGTTCTATCCGTTCAATACGAGATAGTGCTATTTCATAAATTTGCATGGGCCACGAAAGACGGGGTACTAATCCATATTGATAGCACCAAGCTTTCATCTTTCCCGGCAAAAAAGTTTTATTTATTGCCTCAAGTCCCTTCAGGGCCATGTTTTGCAATTCCATACCCCGATGTCTGTCTGTTAGTGGAATTTCGTAAAGGCGTCCTAGACTCTTCACAGGAATTTCTTTTACTGTCGGCACAATATCCTCCCCGACATTAAAGTGAATTTGCCTTACAGAACCTTTAATGATTGACAAACTTCGACTTTTCTTTGGTTTAATCCTCATTTTCACCGTTGTAAGAAGATCAAAATACCGGTCAAGCAAACACTTAGCAGCTGTTTTGGAAGGGACAATGATGGTAATATCGTCCATGAATGCTCTTGACGGAGGAAGAATTATTTGTTTATTAGTCGTAACCCCCATTGTAGTGTTAGCGGCACTTCTTAATATAAGTTCCATTGCTAACACAAACAATAGTGGGGAGATGACGCACCCCATCATAATGCCGATTTCAAGTGACTGCCATCTTGTAGTGTATTTTTTCATTGTAAACCTCATGAAAGCCAAACGAAAATATTTCATTATAATGTCCCTAATCTTTTCCGGAAAGTGGAAATAGTTTAATGCCATATCAATTAATTCGTGGGGAACCGACCCATATGCGTTGGCTAGATCAAGCCAAATTACATGAAGGTCTGACTGTGTCTTTTTGGCCGACATAATTGATCCCCAAATCATTTCCGCATGCTCCAGACAACCGGGAAACCCGGGCACCCCAGCCTTTTGTACTGATGTATTTATATATTTATTACTCATTATAAAGGATGTCATTCGTTGAGCAATAACACCGAAAAATATTTTTCCTTCAATATTTAAAAGTGATATAGGACGGAAATTCGGAATACCTTTTGAATTCATCTCCTTTGGTATCCAAATACCATTAGCAAGGCACCAGTCTTGTGGCACAGTACCCTGCTTCCAAGTCCTCTGAAGGAGGCCAGTCAACTTTCTGAGGACACGAGGACAATTTTTATATAATTTATACGAAATTCCATTAACTCCTGGGGCACTACCAGCCAGAGCCTTACGTACGAAATCAAGGACTTCCCCAAATTTAATATGCTGGATGTCAAAGCTAAATATTGGGTCCTTTAGTATTGGTAGGTTTTCCATGAAAGAAATTGGAATATTACTCGACTTATCTGTATATGTTTTATATAAATGGTCCTCGATTTCCTTCTGTGATACATCGAGTTGGCCACTTTTTGATTCAACGAAAAGTTTCTTAGCGAATCCATATGGATTCGTATAAAATGATTTCCGGGCCTGGTGTCTTTTCTTTCGTTTCTTCCGTTGGTTTTCTGCTCTTGATATTTTTAGAATTTCTTGTTTAATTTCATTTAAGAGAATTAATATTCCCTCTTTTTCTTGCAAATGAGATTCTTTAAGACGGCGTTTTAATAACCGTTGTTCAGATCTTAATTTTCCTTTTTTCATTTGTCGTCTGTTTGGTTTTTTTTCCACGTTTTTTCCTCCGCCAGACACTATGCCAAATCTATCATAACAAACGTCATATGTGATCTTGCAAAATATGCCCATTTGCTTTTCAATGGGACCTTTAAGGTGAACCGATCGTAAAAACGAGAGCTCTTCATCAAGATTTGACCAAACAGCCTCCTGGTTACCTTTAGGCCATTGAATTTTTGGTTTGCTGGGAATGTCTCCTGGGGGCTGATGTTCAACAATGGAATCCTGAACACTGTGGGTGTAGTCCTGGTTCGTAGTCCCATCGGTCGATTTATATTCACGGTTAGGTGAACAATGTTGTTGACACCAACGTGCCTTATGGATTCTTAAACCGCGCAAACTCTTAAAGGTTCTTCCGCAGTCACATGTTGTAGCCGGGTACAATTCCAATTCGTTGCCATTAGAATCAGGTTGATGGGTGATATATTCTCCCTCCCCGCTACATTCACCGTGAGGGCATTTTCCTTTTGTTTTACTTCTCATGGTTTATAAGGAATTTCTTGCCTTTCCAAGATGTCACTTCGTCTTTCCAAAGGGTCGCTTCGTCTTTCCAAAGGGTCATCTTACTTTCCAGAGAGTCTTAGTGTTCAAATTCTACATACAACATGTGACCACATGTGCTTTTACTTTGCCCTCATATAATTATACATATAATTATACATATAATTACATACATATATTATTATATATATGATTATATACATATATATATAATTATACATATAATTATATACATATATAATTATATATATATATTTATATACATAATTATATACGTATATAATTATATATATAATTATATACATAATTATATACATATATATAATTATATATATAATTATATATAATTATATATAAATAATTATATACATATATATATAATTATATATATAATTATATACATATATATAATTATATATATAATTATATACATATATATATTATATATACAATTATATACATATATATATATGTTATTATATATAATTATATACATATATATATAATTATATATATATAATTATATATAATTATATATACATAATTATATGCATATATATAATTATATATATAATTATATACATAATTATATATATAATTATATATATAATTATATATATATCATTAGATATATATATAATTATATATGTAATTATATATAATTATATATAAATAATTATATACATATATATATAATTATATATATAATTATATACATATATAATTATATATATAATTATATACATATATATAATTATATATACAATTATATACATATATATATGTTATTATATATAATTATATACATATATATATAATTATATATATAATTATATATAATTATATATACATAATTATATGCATATATATAATTATATATATAATTATATACATAATTATATATATAATTATATATATATAATTATATATATATCATTAGATATATATATAATTATATATGTAATTATATATATACATATAGTTATATGCATTATAATATGTGTATATATATTGTGAGAACTAGGTATATATATATATATATATAGATTTTTATATATATATATATATATGCACATGCATATGTGCTAGCTTATGTGTATATGTGTGTATATGTCCAGCTGCCGGAGAGGTTAAATCTCTGTGATAATAAAACATACACAATATGCCACTGCTCAGTCATATTACTATTTCAGTTTGTTAGTTTACAACGAGGGGTAGGGGGCGAGAAAGTACAATATGTGTAGCACAAGCATTTTGTGTCACGGTCGTTATGTGCAGATATCTTTCGAAGAAAAAAATGTAAAAGTCCTATGGCGATAGGTGAGTGGCGGCGTGCACAGGCTTAGCGGGCTGGAAGAGGCGGCCAGTGATTTATCTAACATCGTCAACTAAATCGTTTCCAGGGTGGAAGCCACTTCGGTGGATGATCTGGCGTCGGAGCAGCCTTTTCTAGGGTTACACTACTCACCCATGAATTTGGGAAGGGTGTAGAAAAGGTGACTTATAAATTCTATACCCTTTTATTAGCTGGTTGGCTTCCTGGGGTCGGCGGCTGCTCTATATTTGCAGGAGAACCAAGATAAAGTTGAAGAAAAATAATAAACAAGAAAAATCAAAATTTTATCAGGAGAGGAATAACCTAACTGTTGCTACGTGGAATGTGAGAACTTTGCTAGATGTCCTGGATAGTGAAAGACCTGAGCCTAGGACAGCTATTGTTGCAAGAGAGCTCGCTAGGTACAACACACATTGCGGCATTGTCTGAAACACGATTGCGTGGTGAGGATCAATTGGTAGAGGTGGGCTCGGGATACACTTTTTTTTTGGAAAGGAAAACCATCGGGGCTGAGACGAAAAGGTGGAATTGGCTTTGCAGTGCGTTCTGATTTGGTGAAGAGGATTGAACAGCCAATCTGTGTAAGTGACAGAATTATGATGATGCGCTTCCCTCTTGCACACAATAGGTATATGACGATTTTATCTGTGTATGCCCCAACCATGAGTAATGATGAAGACACCATCACGGCGTTTTTCCGTGATCTCAGTCGTACCATTTCCTCTATTCCTATATCTGAGAAAATCTCACTCAAGTGTGATCTAAATGCAAGGGTTGGCAAGGATCATCATACCTGGGACTCACTCGACCGGTCTGGTGGGATCAACAGTAATGGTCTGCATCTTCTCCATCTATGCACTCAATTTGACCTTGCTATCTGTAACACTTTCTTCAGCCACAAGGAGGGCCATAGGTTTACATGGACTCATCCTCGTTCAAAACAAGGTCACTTGATTGATTACATTATTTCCAGGAAGACAGATTTGCGGGACATCTGTAGTGTGTGTGTGTTACGCGTGGAGCTGAATGCGATATAGATCACTTTTTGGTACGCGGGAAGTTGAAAATCTGTATATGGAGGAAGTATAGGTTAGGTGGTGTTAGGATTTCCAGGCGGGTTGATGTGTCCAGGCTGGGTGATCCAAATGTACATGAAAAGCTTCGATCCATATTTAATTCTGCTGATTTTGATGGGTCGTGGACGCATTTTAAAAATACAATCTATGAAATAAGTGTAGATGGTCTTGGCTTCCGAAAATCTAAACATCAGGATTGGTTTGATGATAATGATTCTGAAATTACTCAACTCTTAAGTGCTAAAAATGAGTTGCATCATAAGATGTTGTCTGCCTCTCATGGAGGTCGAGAGTCCCTCTGACAGTCACTTAAAGCAAACAAGGATATTCTCCAAAAGCGACTCCACCAAATGAAGAATCAGTGGTGGGCTAAATTCGCCAACCAAATCCAGATGGCTTTTGATTGTAAAGACCCCAAACGCATGTACCATTTGCTTAAAAAAGCTTTTGGTCCTCAAACACTATCTACATCTCCTCTACTCTCAAGTGATGGAATTGCCCTTATAAAGGATCCTTCGTTGGACCGAGCATTATTCTGATCTCTTTGAGAACCCCTCTAATGTTGATGAGGACGTCATCAATGAATTCTTATCATAACAGAAGCTTATCCATGAAATGTCTGTGTTCCAATCTGAGAATGAAATTAGAGATGCAATCAAGGAAGTGAACGTTCGGAGGGCTCCAAGGCTTGATGGTATTCCTTTGGAAGTCCTCTTAAATGGGGGGTGATAAACTTGTTCATGAAATTCCTCATCTTATCACTGATGTCTGGAAGGGTGTTCTCGTCCATCAGGATTGGGTTGATGCAATTCTTATATCACTGTACAAGGGAAAGGGGCACAACACCGACTGTGGAAGTTATCGTGGGATAAGTTTGTTGGAAGCAGTTGGCAAGGTATTTTCCAGAGTTCTACTCAATAGATTGTTAAAGTATATTTGTCCATCCGTCATTCCAGAAAGCCAAAGTGGCTTTCGTCCGGGCAGAGGAACCACGGACTTGACCTATGCTCGGCAGTTGCAGGAGAAATGTACTGAACACCGTGTCCCGCTTTATCAGGTTTTTGTTGATTTGATTAAGGCTCTTGATACGGTGAACAGAAGTGCCCTATGGATAATTCTGGAGAAGTTGGGATGCCCACCTCAATTTCTACGATTACTCAGGGAGCTCCACACCAATATGAAGGCTCGGCTGAACTTCAACGGATACCTATTGGAACCCATTTCGGTTGACAATGGTGTGAAGCAGGGTGATATCCTATCACCTACACTTTTTTCAATTTATTTTGAAACTATGTTATCGTATGCCTTTAGGGAATGCTCTCTATGTGTTTATTTGCGTTTCAGAACCACAGGTAGAGTCTTTGATCTTCATCATTTTCATGCTTCTACAAGGACCTTTAAACAACTGGTTCGTGAATTGCTTTATGCGGATGACGCCGATCTCGTGGCCCATGGTGAGAGGGATATGCAGGGTATCATGAATCTGTTTTCGGGATCTGTGCGTCTTTTGGGCTTACTATTAGTCTTAAGAAGACTAAGATCATGTTCACACTTCCACCCGGTAGTTTGTATGTGGAACCAAATATTTTTGTCAACAACCAGAGACTTGCCGTGGTTGACATATTTGTATATTTGGATAGTACTCTCGCCAGAGATGGAAACCTGGATGCTGAGGTCAACTATAGGATACAGCGTGCCACTAAGGCTTTTGGTGGTTTAGAGAAGCGAGTATGGTCTGACAGGGGTATAACTATTCATACAAAGATCAGTGTCTATCAATCTTGTATTATACAATCCCTGGTTTACGCTTCTGAGGCCTGAAGAACTTATGGTAGACACATAAAAGTCATGGAGAGAGTGCACCAGAAATTCCTGAGACACATTCTGGGCATCAGATATGGATGTTCTCATGCGGGCTGACGTACCTTGTATCGAGAAGTTGATTATACGCAACCAGATGAGGTGGGATGGACATCTGACAAGGATGGGCGACGATAGATTGCCAAAGCGCCTGTTCTATGGTGAAATTACACAAGGAAAGCGTCCACAACATAAACCGAGGAAACGCTTTAAGGATAACATCAAAGATAATCTTAAAGCTCTTGGTATTGACGTGTTCAGTTGGGAAAGTGCTTCCAATGATCGTAAACAGGAGCGCTCCTTGGTCTATCATGGCGGTGATAGTTTTAAGAAGAAAAAATATGAGCATGCAAAAAAGAAGCGTGATATACGGAAGAAGAATCTATCAGATATATCAGGTCTGTCGGAGGATTTCATGCAGAACCACACCTGTGATTTATGCGGTAAAATTACTTTATCCGGAGCTGGCCTAGCGAGCCACAAGCGTTCACATGGAGATCAATCTTTCTTTGATGGGGAAAACATTGCAGGGCACAGATGTTCTGTTTGCTCTGTGGTCTGTAAATCGAGTGCAGGCTTGAAGCGTCATATGAGCGTCCAGAGTAGAGCAGCACCAGTTGGCATCGCTCAATCTCAGCTTTAGTGTGACCGTTATATATATATATATATATGTATATATATATATATATATATATATATATATATATATATATATATATATATATATATATATATATACCGGGTTTTGAATAAGTCCTGTTACATTTTTATTTTTATAAATTCATGTATTATTATTGATTGTAACTAACATTTAAGTACGTCTAATTAATACTTATATATTGCAGATACAATATTGACTCCTGAGAAAATCCTAAATTATAAGTACAACCCAATGGAAGGAAAAAGAAATGAAATCCCCGTTTTGCTGCGCGCGGGTCACAAACAAACTGACATTGCAAAGCTACTAAACGTCAATAGAATGACTGTCTATCGTGTTGCCCAACGTCTGAATAACTCGGAGACCCTCAAGGATCGACCTCGATCAGGAAGGCCTAAAAAAATTAGGCGTGGAACCATCAAAAAGGCCTTTGAAAATGATCCTGAGCCGAAAATGACGAGACTGGCACAAAAGATGAAGATTTCTGTATCCACAGTGTCCAAGGTGGTCAAGAGCATGGGAGGAAAGAGTCTAAGACATTCCAAGAAACCCCTATTGAGTGCTGCAATGATTCATAAACGTCTGGAGAGGAGCACCCGCCTGTTGAATGACTCAAAGAGCCACGGGAATCGTATCCTCATTTTCTCCGATGAGAAAACATTCACTGTCGATCCAGTCTTCAACAGGCAGAACGACCGGGTCGTAAGCTTTGGGAATGATGTCTCTAACCACAAGAGAGTGTCAACCACCAAGCATCCAGCATCTGTCATGATGCTTGGGGTCGTAGCATCCAATGGGGAGAAGATGCCTCCGGTGTGGTTTGAACAGGGATACAGGCTAACCTCCGCTGTTTACAAAGACATTTTGGAAACTAAAGTTCTTCCATGGGTTAAAAAGATTACCAAGAAAGCAGATTACGTGTTCCAGCAGGACGGCGCACCCGCACACACCGCCAAAATTGCGCAGAACTGGTTAGAGACTAACATGAGCTTCTGGCCCAAAGACTTTTGGCCTCCACAGTCGCCAGATTTGAACCCCCTTGATTTCAGTGTGTGGGCGCATATTGAGGCAAGGGCCTGTAAGATCCGCCACAGTAACACAAATGAGCTGAAAGCCTCTTTGACCGAGCATGGGCGTCCATGAAGAAGGACTACGTCAGGAAGGCCTGTAAGAGTTTCCGACCTCGGTTGGAACGTGTCATTGCCGCCAAAGGTGGCCACATTGAATGATATGATGCCTTGTATACTAATAAATCATTGTGTAACCAAACTTGTTTTATTCTACCCAAAATGACGCACCAAGCTTAATTTGAATAGGAAAATCTACAATGTAGCAGGACTTATTCAAAACCCGGTATATATATATATATATATATATATATATATATATATATATATATATATATATATATATATATATATAAAATGTATGAATTTACTACTTTATGAAACGATTTTGCTATTATTATTGTTGATGTTTACACTAACCCCCTCCAGGAAAAGAAATGAAACTCTTTATTTGTCCCCCCTGGCAAACAAATGGAACCAAATTTTTTTAAATTTAAATTTTAATTTTATCTGCATGTTTTTTGAGCGAAAAATTGAAAGAATTTCTAATTTTGTATGGCAAAATCTGTAAAAGAAAATCTCACATTATAAGTTATGTTTTCATTATCCTCCCTCGCTGGCGAAGAAATGAAATGAAATTTATGTTTCTATTTTTTTAAGAGAAATAATTGAAAGGAAGGAAGTGTTAAATTCCATTCCAGTTTTGTAGACAACTGTGTTCTTAGCACAGAAATACAACGGAATCTAGTTTAGTAAATGGAAAACGTACAGAAACTTAATGAATCGAAGGGTGCTTAAAATTCCATTCTAGGTGTTTAGGCAAAAAACAAAACAAACAAAAAAAACGACTATGGTAGGTAGGCGCGAACGTGAAAATATAATGTGAAGTGTCCGGCACGTTAACCACTACGCCATGGAGCACTGCGACTGAGTTCAGTGATTTTAAGTAACTTAACATGAAAGAAGTGAACGGTTGTATAATGCAATGTGATATGAAAGTGCATTTACCTGAATATCGGCTGCTAAGTGTTATTCGATGAGTGTACGCTGAAAGAAAAACAAACGTGTTATAAGTAAGACTTGGAGACCAATTGAGTTTTTAGTAATACATGGAATCAAAGGTTAGTTCTATTCGATTAATTCCATGGTGCGTTTCACTCAGTAGAAAGCATGGAACGAAAAGGAACGTTAAAATTCCATTCCATTTTTTAAGCAACTACAAAACGAAATAAAACAGAAATGATGTTTTATATTTTTTATTTTATAAAAAAAATGGAAAGAATAATTTTTTTAGTGTAAAAATGTTGGAAAAAAAAGACATTATTGTTTATGTTCCCAGTAAGCACCTCTCGGCGAAGAAATGAAACTCAATTTATTTATTTATTTGTTCCCCCCTTCCCTGGCAATCAGATGTAACTGAATGTTTTGTTTTTAGTTGTACCTGAATGTTTTTGAGCGGAAAATTGAAAGAATCACTAATTTTGTATAGAAAAAACTGGTAACAGAAACCCACGTTATAAGTTATGGTTTAATTCTCCCCACTCGCTGGCGAATAAGTGAAACTGAATGCATGTGTTTTTTAAGAGAAATATTTAAAAGGAAGGAAGTGGGAAAATCTATTCGCGTTTTTAGGCAACTGTTTAAATAAACATAATTAACGAAAAGTTGGCATTCGGCTAGTTTGGGGCATGTTAGTGTATTTCATGAAAGAAAGAAAAACGTAAAAAAAATAATTATGTAAATTCGGCGTTCTACAGTAGAAGACAGTGAACGGGGTAAGCCTAAACGGACTATACATTTTGTAAGCGCGTTTTACGTGAATGGCGCAATCGATAAAATTACATGGAAGAAGTGAACGGTTGTATAATGCGATGTGATATAAAAGTCCATTTACCTAAATATCGGCTGCTAAGTGTTATTCGATGAGGCTACACTGAAAGAGAAACAAACGTGTCATAATTAAAGTTGGATACGTAAGTAAGAGTTGGAGACCAATTCAGTTTGTGTTAAAACATGGAATCAAAGGTTAGTTCGTTTCGTTTTTTTAGTAAACACAATTTTCTATGTGTAAACTGAAGTCGTATTGCAGAACACGAATTTCTGTAAGAGAGTGTTTGAATAGTATGCTATGCAATTTGTTGAAGTAATAAAAATGGTAATTAAGCAACGTAAAAGTAAGTGTTGGATAAGAATTAATGTTTGTGGGAATGTCGGTATCGGTTAATTCTGTGGTGTGTTTCACCCAATAGGTAGCATAGAACCGAAAGGCACGGTAAAATTCCATTCCAGTTTTTTAAGCAATTACGAAGTAAAGAAAACCCAAAACCGGCGTTCTTTCGTAACTGTCCCTTGTGAACGATCCCGGAAACGGTGTAAGTGGTGGCGAGGGAAGGAGGAATTAATTAGAGAGAAAAATTTTACTACTTTCATTGATTTTAACCGATTGTGGCAGTGAACTCTCAGCAGAAAAAATATAGAAATCTACGATTATCGAGGAAGTGGAGAGGTAATATGCCTATAACACACCTCAGATATTGTGCTGCATTTTCCGCATATTACATTTGCATGAAATGTCTTGATTTTTAACCCTATTATGGTCAAAATCATAGGAGAAAAATGAGTCCATTATATATATATATATATATATATACACGAGCAAACAGTTAATAAAACATGTTAAAAACACTTTGAAATGAGTTAAAAACATATTTAATCTGAAAAGGAAACACTAGATAAGTGGATAGTCCTTAATCCGCAGAATTTCAAAGAAATACTTTCCTTCTTATCAGAGGGTAGGAATTAGCAAAATGCGGGATCGGATTTTGTATGCAAAAGTATTTGATGAAACAACAGTTTTTATTATATATATATATATAGGGAGGAAGGGATTATAGGAGATCAGAAAAAAATTAACATTGCTGAATTCAAATCCCAAACAAAGGAAACCAAAGTATACCAGATTCTCTTCGGTCTCCGTTTATATCTGTATCCCCAGCAAAATTGCCGTTCGTCTTCTGTTTTTTTTTATTTGAAACCGACAGACCGATGTCTTTCTAATCTTCTATAACACATATATAAATAAATATTATGCCCTTATTTGGAAATTTTCTTAACAAACAAACACTCTGCTGGGGTTCTCTTCCATTAACCCTACATAGGTATATAGTAAGATAGATGTTATGGCAAATATAAAATGTCATATTTTCGTATTAAGATAAATATAATTTAAAGTCTGCTTTTTATGTCTTTTACTCCACCACCTTCTTCCGCTACCCGTGCTAAAATCTTATTGACAATTGTGGGACCATAGAATTTATTGCGAGTAGGTATTTAGTACTTTCACATGTCTACCAAGTGCAAATGCTGTCTGCGAGATCCCGTGTAACACAACATAGAAGCGTTCACTCTTCCAAGATAAAAACTTAGGCAGAATGCCAGGCTTCATTGTTTATTAGTTCTAAATTCATGGCGGCATTTTTATTTCCATTATCAGTCGTTGACCCACACCCAACCTGTTTTTAGCTTTCCCTTTCATTAATTTCTCGTAAGAAAATATTTACATTTTCAGAAAGATAATCCAATGAACGAATATATGTTAGTTAATAACCTCGAGTTTAAAATAAAATCTACTTAGCAATAAATCCCTTGAATATTAAAAATAACTACGCAAGTTTTAGATTCGTTAACAAATTATTTAAAACTAGAACGAAAACTGACTTATAAATCATTTAATAAATATTTTTTTAAATTACTTTGTTTTCTAAAATTTTCCGAGTTAACTTTATGAAATAACGTTTTTACATATGTGACCAATGTCCATTTCAAATTCGCGCCACGAAAATACATCATTTTAGACTTACGACAACTGCCAATAAATACTGAACGTATCCTTTTCTCTCATCACGAGTCGGGTCAAGATCAAAGTGTAGTATCTGTTCCGGCAGATGCTGCAAGCTATGACTAGCTATGACTAGCAAAGACCAGATGTGGGGGCAACCCCACATGCCTGACCTTTAACCAGCTCCCATTTCCCACCTTTCGGGAGCTGGTCCCCCCTTTCCCTTCCCCTTCCCTTCACTCCTCACATTAAAAATTGGCCTTGTGCCTAATTTGCTCGGTGGGGGAGCAAATAAATACCATCTGTTCCGGCAGATACTGCAAGCTATGACTAGCTAAGACTAGCTATGACTAGCAAAGACCAGATGTGGGGGCAACCCCACATGCCTGACCTTTAACCAGCTCCCATTTCCCACCTCTCGGGAGCTGGTCCCCTTTTCCCTTCCCCCTCCCTTCACTCCTCACATTAAAAATTGGCCTTGTGCCTAATTTGCTCGGTGGGGGAGCAAATAAATACCATCTGTTCCGGCAGATACTGCACTTGGGATGGTTTGTGCCAGTCAATGGAGGGGAGACCCTCTATACTGGGACAATTATTATTTTTGGTAACCAGAGTGACCCCTTTTAGGGGAGCTGGTTTTTACCTCACATTAAAAACGGCCTTGTGCCTAATTTGCTCAGTGGGGGAGCAAATAAATACCATCTGTTCCGGCAGATGCTGCAAGCTATGACTAGCTATGACTAGCAAAGACCAGATGTGAGGGCAACCCCACATGCCTGACCTTTAACCAGCTCCCATTTCCCACCTCTCGGGAGCTGGTCCCCTTTTCCCTTCCCCCTCCCTTCACTCCTCACATTAAAAATTGGCCTTGTGCCTAATTTGCTCGGTGGGGGAGCAAATAAATACCATCTGTTCCGGCAGATACTACACTTAAGATGGTTTGTACCAGTCAATAGAGGGGAAACCCTCTATACTGGGACAATTATTATTTTTGGTAACCAGAGTGCCCCCTTTTTGCCTACTTTTAGGGGAGCTGGTTTTTACCTCACATTAAAAACGGCCTTGTGCCTAATTTGCTCAGTGGGGGAGCAAATAAATACCATCTGTTCCGGCAGATACTGCAAGCTATGACTAGCTATGACTAGCAAAGACCAGATGTGGGGGCGACCCCACATGCCTGACCTTTAACCAGCTCCCATTTCCCACTTCTCGGGAGCTGGTCCACTTTTCCCCTTCCCCCTCCCTTCACTCCTCACATTAAAAATCGGCCTTGTGCCTAATTTGCTCGGTGGGGGAGCAAATAAATACCATCTGTTCCGGCAGATACTGCAAGCAAAGACCATATGTGGGGGCGACCCCACATATAAGACCTTGGTCAATGTAGGGGCAACCCTTCATACCAATTGTCACTACCCAGCTCCCCTACTCCCCGGGGAGTTGGTCCCCATTTCCCCATCACTCCTCACATTAAAAATCGGCCTTGTGCCAAATTTGCTCGGTGGGGGAGCAAATAAATACCATCTGTTCCGGCAGATGCTGCAAGCTATGACTAGCAAAGACCAGCTATGACTAGCAAAGACCAGATGTGGGGGCAACCCCACATGTCTGACCTTAAACCAGCTCCCATTTCCCACCTCTCGGGAGCTGGTCCCCTTTTTCCCTTCCCCCTCCCTTCACTCCTCACATTAAAAATCGGCCTTGTGCCTAATTTGCTCGGTGGGGGAGCAAATAAATACCATCTGTTCCGGCAGATACTGCAAGCAAAGACCATATGTGGGGGCGACCCCACATATAAGACCTTGGTCAATGTAGGGGCAACCCTTCATACCAATTGTCACTACCCAGCTCCCCTACTCCCCGGGGAGTTGGTCCCCATTTCCCCATCACTCCTCACATTAAAAATCGGCCTCGTGCCTAATTTGCTCGGTGGGGGAGCAAATAAATACCATCTGTTCCGGCAGATACTACACTTAAGATAATTTGTACCAGTCAATGGAGGGGAAACCCTCTATACTGGGACAATTATTATTTTTGGTAACCAGAGTGCCCCCTTTTTGCCTACTTTTAGGGGAGCTGGTTTTTACCTCACATTAAAAACGGCCTTGTGCCTAATTTGCTCAGTGGGGGAGCAAATAAACACCATCTGTTCCGGCAGATACTGCAAGCAAAGACCATATGTGGGGGAAACCCCACATATAAGACCTTGGTCAATGTAGGGGCAACCCTTCATACCAATTGTCACTATCCAACTCCCCTACTCCCCAGGGAGTTGGTCCCCATTTCCCCTTCACTCCTCACATTAAAAATCGGCCTTGTGCCTAATTTGCTCGGTGGGGGAGCAAATAAATACCATCTGTTCCGGCAGATACTGCAAGCTATGACTAGCAAAGACCAGATGTGGGGGCGACCCCACATGTCTGACCTTTAACCAGCTCCCATTTCCCACCTCTCGGGAGCTGGTCCATTTTCCCCTTCCCCCTCCCTTCACTCCTCACATTAAAAATCGGCCTTGTGCCTAATTTGCTCGGTGGGGGAGCAAATAAATACCATCTGTTCCGGCAGATACTGCAAGCTATGACTGGCTATGACTAGCTATTACTAGCAAAGACCGGATGTGGGGGCAACCCCACATGCCTGACCATTAACCAGCTCCCATTTCCCACCTCTCGGGAGCTGGTCCCCTTTTTCCCTTCCCCCTCCCTTCACTCATCACATTAAAAATCGGCCTTGTGCCTAATTTGCTCGGTGGGGGAGCAAATAAATACCAACTGTTCCGGCAGATACTGCAAGCAAAGACCATATGTGGGGGCGACCCCACATATAAGACCTTGGTCAATGTAGGGGCAACCCTTCATACCAATTGTCACTACCCAGCTCCCCTACTCCCCGGGGAGTTGGTCCCCATTTCCCCATCACTCCTCACATTAAAAATCGGCCTTGTGCCAAATTTGCTCGGTGGGGGAGCAAATAAATACCATCTGTTCCGGCAGATGCTGCAAGCTATGACTAGCAAAGACCAGCTATGACTAGCAAAGACCAGATGTGGGGGCAACCCCACATGTCTGACCTTAAACCAGCTCCCATTTCCCACCTCTCGGGAGCTGGTCCCCTTTTTCCCTTTCCCCTCCCTTCACTCCTCACATTAAAAATCGGCCTTGTGCCTAATTTGCTCGGTGGGGGAGCAAATAAATACCATCTGTTCTGGCAGATACTGCAAGCAAAGACCATATGTGGGGGCGACCCCACATATAAGACCTTGGTCAATGTAGGGGCAACCCTTCATACCAATTGTCACTACCCAGCTCCCCTACTCCCCGGGGAGTTGGTCCCCATTTCCCCATCACTCCTCACATTAAAAATCGGCCTTGTGCCTAATTTGCTCGGTGGGGGAGCAAATAAATACCATCTGTTCCGGCAGATACTACACTTAAGATAATTTGTACCAGTCAATGGAGGGGAAACCCTCTATACTGGGACAATTATTATTTTTGGTAACCAGAGTGCCCCCTTTTTGCCTACTTTTAGGGGAGCTGGTTTTTACCTCACATTAAAAACGGCCTTGTGCCTAATTTGCTCAGTGGGGGAGCAAATAAACACCATCTGTTCCGGCAGATACTGCAAGCAAAGACCATATGTGGGGGAAACCCCACATATAAGACCTTGGTCACTGTAGGGGCAACCCTTCATACCAATTGTCACTATCCAACTCCCCTACTCCCCAGGGAGTTGGTCCCCATTTCCCCTTCACTCCTCACATTAAAAATTGGCCTTGTGCCTAATTTGCTCGGTGGGGGAGCAAATAAATACCATCTGTTCCGGCAGATGTTGGACTTTGTGACCATTGCCCTTGTGGCAATTGGTTATTGGTACATGTAGGGGCAACCCTATATGTACCATCCCCTTTCCCTCCATCCCCCTTCACCTCACATAAAGCCGACCTTGTGTCACATTTTGCTTACGTGGGGAAGCAAATAAACACCTACAACCAGAAAAATAAGGAGAAAAAAAAACCAATGAAAAAATAAACAAGTCTCTTTCAAAAAAAGGCGTATTACATCGAAAGACCAAGAAAAAAGATTTTAATCATTTTAGAAATATTTTATTACATTTTTTTAGTTTTCTAATATTTTCAAATCAACCTTATAAAATAATGTTTTAAACGATGTGACTAAACTCCTCCTATTTCAAACTCGCGCTAGCCACGCAAATATGCTGACTGACAACTGTCAACAACACCGGACGTATTCTTTTTCTTTCTCCAATGACTAACCTCTCGATGTTAATGCCACTAAAGAAATGAAGAGAGAGAGAGAGAGAGAGAGAGAGAGAGAGAGAGAGAGAGAGAGAGAGAGAGAGAGAGAGAGAGAGAGAAAATAACAACAACAATGGTCTTTGAAAAAGAAGGGTCTTTCACCGAAAGTTAACAAAAAAAAATCTTTTTTTAATCATTTAATAAACTATTTTATAACAGTATTTGGTTTTCTAAAATTGTCAAATTAACTTTACGAAATAATGTTTTCAAAGATGTGACCGAAATCATGCTATTTAGAATGAAGCATGTTAAAGAAAAATCTTAAGTAATTGTTTATGCTAATAATTTTTTGAACCAACGTATTTCAGATTAAAAAAAATTATCACATACTTACGTGTCATGACGAAATTAGTATATAATCCAGTCTAAAAATTATTATAAGTCAAATTTCGATTTATCGAGTTTTATCGAATGTTTAAATGTGGAACCAAGTTAGTATTGCAAACCTTTGACCTTAATTGACAAATTTTGAGTCCGCCATTTTAATCTAACGCATAAATCCACGTTTATTTATTATCTGATCTTCCATAGTCGGGTCCGTACCGATTGGTATATATATTATTCCTTAATTGGAATTCATTTTTGAGATGAGCATTATATATATTAACTAGCATGGGTGCCCGGCGTTGCCTGGGTATTTGGAGATGTATGTTGAGCAAAAAAAAAAAAAAAAAGTGGTATATTTTTTTTAACTTTGATCCCTATTATGACCCCTTAAAATTTATTGTTTTGGGCTTAAATTAAGTTATTAAGTTAGATCCATGTCCAAGGAACCTATATCTAAAATTTCAAGTGTTTAGACCCAAAATTGTCGGACGAGTTTGGTATAGTTCTCAAAGGTCAAGTCGTTGAACCATGACTCTGGCCGAAAACCGATCACATCTCAGTACCCTGTATATCAAATCTCGAGTCTGTAGACTTAAAATTGACAGAGTTATTGCGTAGGGAAATGTACACACACAGACACACAGACACACAGATACACAGACAGACAGACAGACACTTTCACTTTTATAGATATACTAGCATGGGTGCCCGGCGTTGCCCGGGTATTTGGAGGTGTATGTTGAGCAAAAAAAAAAAAAGAAGCGGTCAATTTTTTAAAACTTTGACCCTTATTATGACCCGCTAAAATTTATTGTTTTGGGCTCAAATCAAGTTATTAAGTTAGATCCATGTCCAAGGAACCTGTATCTAAAATTTCAAGTGTGTAGACCCAAAATTGTCGGAGGAGTTGGTAGAGTTCTCAAAGGTCAAATCGTTGAGCTTTGACCCTTTAATCGTCTAATTTCTGGCCAAAAACCGATCACATCGATTTTCCCAAATCTCAGTACCCTGTATATCAAATTTCGAGTCTGTAGACTAAAAATTGACAGATTTATTGCTTAGGGAAATGTACACAGACACAGACACAGACAGACAGACAGACAGACAGACAGACACTTTCACATAGATTTATTTTTGTGGCGCAGTTGATAGAGACGTTGACTCTCTACGGTTCCAGATGGATATTGTCTGAAGATAGTGGTTTCAATCCTACCCAAAGCCGGCCAGAGGTTTACTTGGCCAAAACGTGGTGAGATGACAACAAATACAGTGACCACCAAATTTATGGAATGTTTTTGATTTTCGTAACAAAGTTTGTCTTCAAAAATCTATCAAAAATCAGATAATGATCTAATCATTATAAAATTTACATCGATTAATAAGTAAAATAATGTACTTTATATGTGTAACTTTTTTTTCATATTCATTGTATAAATATATTTTTGTGGACTTCGTGCCCCCCTTCCTCATTTGTCCCTTGTTCGAACCCTTAAGTTCAAGTGATCCACTAAACACACACTCATTTTGTGGTGGGAGGGTGAACGACTGTAGAAAAAAAAAATTCACAGGGTGCCTTCGATATCGAAGATTGAAATCCGAAATTTGAATGTGTTTAATTTTTTTTATCTTTTGCGTTTTGAAGTTTGAGATTCATTGAATATGTAAATTATAATCAATAATTATCTTTCAGATGAGGATAAAAAATTTTTTTTTTTTAAATAGGTATACTTTTAAATCTTTAAAAATAAATTAAACATTTTATTTTAGAATGTGTAAATTTTCCATGTACCAGTACATAAAGAATGCTTTAAAGAACCGATACCAAAAAAAAAAACAGGATGTGAAAATTATAAGTATTAATTGTATCTGCGTATTACGTTTTTTTTTTTCAAGTTAAAAATAAGACATTTCACCATAAATGGTGTTTGTAATTATAACTTCAATTATTTTTAAAAAGTGTATTTGCCTGTCTAGTTACATTAAAATTCACGAAAATGTTTAAATATTTAAATGCGACCTGGTTCCAATACCTAAAAGCCAAGATGGCAGCAGTAAGCACATGGTTTCTAAAATGTATGAGATCGTGCTAAATAATTGAATTATTTGAATTTATTTAAATATAAGGTAATTATATTCTAATATATTTTGCATATTCTTATAGCCAATCATAGTAAATTGTATTTAGACATAAAAAAGTTTAATTTTTATTTTGGTCTATTATTCTCATCTTTATTAGTTGTTGTTTTCATCTTTATTGGTTGTTGTGACAAAGGCCAGAGGAATAGTTGTCCGAAACATCGTGAAAAACAACAACTAATAAAGATGAGAATAATAGTCCGAAATAAAAAATAAATTAATATATATAATGCTCATCTCAAAAATGAATTCCAATTAAGGAATAATATATATGCTAATCGGTACGGACCCGACTATGGAAGATCAGATAATAAATAAACGTGGATTTATAAGATCATGGCGCAGTTGATAGAGACGTTGAATCTCTACGGTTCCAGGTGAGAATTGTCTGAAGATAGTGGTTTCAATCCTACTCAAAGCCGGCCAGAGATTTACTTGGCCAAAACGTGGTGAGATGACAACAACTACGGATGGCAGTGATTGCTGAGAATGCAGTTAGGAGATTCGAAGTTCATATCCGTCGCGGTTACCACCTGACGAAGGCCAGAGGAATAGTTGGCCGAAACGTCGTGAAAAACAACAACCAATAAAGATGAAAACAACAACTAATAAAGATGAAAATAATAGTCTGAAATAAAAATAAATTAATATATATATAATGCTAATCTGAAAAATGAATTCCAATTAAGGAATAATATATATACTCTTCTATGTTGTTGTGTTGGTTCCTGACAACGGCGTATAACCATTCTAATAGTAAATTAATAACAGAAATATTAATTCAATGCTAAAATCACGTATTTAGAAGAAACTCAAACGCGTGGAATTATCTCATAGTTTCATACACACAGGGATGCATAACAACATTGGCATATTGTTATATTGGCATTATTATGGTCATAATAGAAGTGTCTACACCAAACTATTGCAACTCATGTCTGATTGATTAATTAATGCGTTTTAGCTCATTTTTCCCAAACAAGGCATATTGTCAATTGGTACATAAAGTACTACAATTTAGGATCATGTCTAACAGGAAACTGTGGGGGAGTCAGGCAGCGAGATGTCTGTTCGTATTACATTTAAACTTCTGCAGGTTAGTACAGTTAAGGAAGTAAATAACAGAGAGGGAATTCCAAACTCTAGAAGACTAAAAGAAGAAACTCTTAGAGTAGAAGTCTTTCTAGAATCTAGGGACCTCAACGGTGGACGGATGGGATATTTCTGCTTGTCGGATCAGTTGGGAGTATGTACGCCGAGAGGGCACAAGTGCTATGAGTTCGTCAGAGTACATTTCATTAAATTACTATTAAAACAGGCACAGGGATGCAACAGTGTGACGATGGGAGCTTGACCGATAGTGCGGAAGATTTGAAACTTTTTCGAAGAGCGAGAGACTAATGCCAGATGCAGGAACCTAGATGTGGCAACAATACTCCATGCATAGGCGAATTGTTGCTTTGTAAATATATAGCATACTCTTTGGTGTGAGCAATTTTCTAGCACAATAAAGGGAACCCACCTTTATTGTATCAACCTTTGCAATACCCTCAACGTATTTGTTCTATTAGGTTGACAAATGCGAAATGTTTGATTTTTATTTCAAATAATGCATTTTCTAAAAAAGTTTTCGTTAAAATACCTTTACTTCATATCATTTTCAAGAGTGTTTTTCGCTCTATATAATCATTTAAATTGCAATCGTTTTATCGCAATTATGTTTTCTTATCAGAACGTTAAATACAAGATAAAATAAAAGCAAATTCACACAATTTTTTTTATTTCAGTTCCAGCTAGACCGAAAAGCTGCTGAAACAGCTAGCGAGATCAACGAAACGTTTGGCGCAATAACCACTACTGAATGTACAGCACAATGGTGGCTTAGGAAACTTTGGTGGCGGCGACGAGAGTCTTGGAGATGATGAGTGTAGTGGTCGGCAATCGGATGTTGACAACGATCAATTAAGAGCCTTAATAAAAGGCAATCAACGCACAACTGTTTGGGAACTTGCTTCTGAAATAAATGCAGCATATACGATGATTTTCAACCACATGAGAGAGATTGGAATAACAAAACCTTGAAAAATGGGTGCCTCATGAATTGAATGACAGCATATTCCCTTCTTTTACACAACCAGAACGACTCGTTTCTCGACCGGGTTGTCACTTGCGATGAAAAGTGGGTTATTTACAATCGGTTACGCTGAGCTCAGTGTTTAGACGCCGATGAAGCTTTACGACACTTCTCGAAGCTAGAGTTACACCAAAAGAAAGTAATGCTGCCAGTTTGGTGGTATGTGACCGGTCTTATCTATTAGAGTTTCTTTAATACAGACGAAAACATTATGACGGGGAAGTACTGTCAACAAATGAATGAAACGCATCAGAAACTTCGACATCAATACCCAGCGTTAGTCAACAGAAAAAGCCCAACTCTCCTCCACGACAATGTCTGACCGCACGTTGCTAAATCGATTCTGCAGAAGTTGAACGAATTGGGATACAAAATTATGCTTTATCCGCCATACTCTCCAAACCTCTCACCTACCATTTTTTAAGCATCTCGACAACTTTCTGTGTAAAAAATGCTTCAAAAACCTAAACGATATCAAAAACTTCAGTGACTATATTGCCCCTAGAACGCAAGATTTTTATGTTACTGGCATAAATACACTTGTTCTGTGTTGGCAAAAGTTGTTGATTCTGATGGTGTTTATTTCGATCAATGAATTTTTGTTTGAGCCGAGATATGTTCATCTGAATTTAAAAGTTAAAAACCGTAACAACTTTCTTGCCAACCTGATAGTTCGTGTTCCCTGTTAATGTTAAGCCGACGAGTTTATATGATGAGCTGTTTATTGTTAAAGGAAAGACGCTTAGTCTTAGTAGCATTAAATGTTACCACCCATTTACAACCTCATTCCACTACGGATTGGAGATCATTTTCTAAGTTTTCTGCAATTGTCTTAGCTATATGCACATTTGTACATTCGCTTTCCTCCATGCTTATTAATTATTCAATTAAGCATAAAGAAGGGAATGAAAATTTATTCGAACTGCATACCGATAACTACGTTACAATTAATTAATGTCAACCTTTTTTGCTCCAGAGTTTTTTTCGGAACATATACAGTAAAATGTAAGACCGCGAGAGTATTAATTATGACAAGCACATTTCTAACTATATTATTGTGTTCGTTATACACATATACGGAATTGAGGGCGAATAGGCTAATATATTCCGAAATATATTAGAATAAAACGCGCACCTCAGCTATGATTTAATGCTTTACTTAGGCTTGGTTGTCTCGTTTATCCTACTATTACTATCATATCTGGAGTGTATATATAACAGGTGTATATAAACGAAGGACAAAAACATGTACATGTTATATAGTCATTCATATAACGTTGTATATATATGTACGTGTTTGTGTTTGTCGCTAGTGTTCGTGATCGTCTATATAAATATAGTATATATTCTTACGAGTTTGTGATTCTTTAAAGTATACATATTTATAATAATGCCTTTGTGATCGTCTACTGTGTGTACACATGTATTCATAAGTGTGTATAACAAATACAGACAATGACAATTTACAAACAGAAAGTTCTTTACATCTGACCAAACAGGGAAATAAACCTTCGTCCATGTTCTAGTCTTAGTCAACGGATTTATAAAAGCTGCTGATACTAATAATAAAATAATAAATATTTATTGATTTAAATTTCCAGTAAGACTAAAATCTCTAGATCACCGGCTCACAAGTGTGTTTTTACGTTTGAGAAAATATAGGCACATTTAAGATGTTTTTTTTACGGTAATCGGGGCAAAATAACACTTTTATAGTTAAATATGTAGACATTTATAAAGAATCGGAATCAGAATCGGTAATTGTATCGAAATCGGGAATTTCGTATGAAATCGATAATTTTATCGGAATCTGGAAAAATACTGGAATCATCTCATCACTTATATATATATATATATATATATATATATATATATATATATACTAGCAAAAGTACCTGTCATTAACTGGGTTCAAAAACAGCCTACAGAAAATGGACTCTGATTTATGAAAGTATGATAGGTTATGAAAAGGAAGGGTTGTAAATTTGGGTTGAATTTGGGAGTATCAAAACCAAAGCAAAATATGATGAAAGTAAAAATAAAATAGATAAACCCCATAATTTATTATACAATACCTGTTCACACTGAAACACTTATCACAATATTCTGTGGATCTATATTAAAAAAACCTAGTTAAACTTTGTGACATATTTCCATTCTATCGAAGTCAGATGCGAACGAACACCCCATAATTGTATTATACCATATTTCCTCAAACTGAAACACAATTATCAAAGTATACTTACGCAGATAGATATGAAAAGTCTTTATTAAAGTTTGTGCCTATTTCCATTCTATGGAGGCCAGGCGCGAACGCAGACCCCACAATTTTATTATACTATTCCTATTTAAGTTAAAACATACTTATCAAAGCATTCTTATGCACATCTATATCAAAAACACCTGTAAACGTTTTTTTTTAATTCAATTTTTTTTTATTTCCATACTTTGTGGACCAGGCGCAAACGCAGGCCCCACAATTTTAATGAACCACCGTTCTGCAGGAATAAACATACCCATTCCTGTGTCTCGATACATCTATCATTATATGTAATCAGTTTTTTAAAATAGTCACCCATATAGGAGCCTATTCGTGACCAGACACACACACATTCAGCTTTATATATATATATATATATTCACACACACACACACACACACACACACACACACACACACACACACACACACACACACACACACATATATATATAATGTTGTGACCCTATAAGTGCTCGGAAAAAGACACAGGTTGGTATTTGATAAAAAAATATATGGAACAGAAAACGCTAATAGAAAGAATGACTATATGTCAGTTCAACTATCAAGCGTGAATAACTTGTGTATAACGCCGAGAAACATATTCTCCAGATCTTTATATTGTGTGAAGAGTTCTTTGTTATCCGTTAGGTGGACACCAAAATATTGTCAATCCAAAACCTTAACTTTTTAAAGAATAATACAATATGATTGTCGTTAATTTTCTCTAGAAAGTAATTTATTTCATCGGAATTTTTATATAACAGCCCTTTTATTTTTCAAATAACATATTGGAATAAGAACAATAGTCCGAATAATCCAATAATATGAATTATCATTTAAATATGAGATCTCTATGGATCGAAATTAATATGAAAATAGTAATTCTGTAAAAAAAAAAACTACACAAAACCTCGCAAGAATGACTAACCACGTCACATGGCTGTTTAGATGACGTGATCTAAAGCTAGTTTCAAATGAGATAATCTTGAAACTAACAGTCAGTTCCAAGCGAACACAAGACGAGCAAGACATGAGCTCACCCGAGACAGAATCCACAGCAGCAAGTGGTAGAAACATAAATAACAGACCAATTCAAAGAAGTCAAATCTCGCAAAAAGAAAAATAGGAAAATCTGAAAGCTAAGGACATAAGATTCCAGATTCACGATTTAAGACAAGAACAATAATCCGAAGAATTTAAATAATACGAATTCTATTTCATCTGGAAGAGAGAAAATTATATGTAGAAATTTTTCCCCGAAACAGAACTCTTGCCTTTTGCAAAACTATAAAATTTTGATAAACAAGTATATTTGAATAGTAAAAGAAAAAAAAAACAATTACAATTAGATACATTCACAGCAAATACAGATATCACATATAAAATAAACAAGCATACTTTAAATCATTAATCAAAATACGCGGCCCAGGACGGCTAAAATTAATTCCTTAATCAGAACGTTTCTGCCCCGCTTTTATGATCGGTTAAAAACCGAGATATAATGCTATTAACCCTTATTTGTATAATTCTTAATGTAGTTTCGGTCAAAATCCTGCACATTATGTTAATTCTAGAAATTATCTAAAATTAATGAATCTTCAATTTCAAAAGTTGTTTTCCCATATCACTTTAGAATGCTACAAAAAGTTGAATGACTTTTTATTAATTGATGTCTAACATTTCTTGTATTGGGAAATATTTAAAATTTTAGGAGTCGTTTCCACTCTCTCTTTGTCCCTTGCATAAAATTAAATTAAATAAATATAGTTAACATTATCCATCATTATGTTTGACAGCTGTGCTCTAAAATTTATAATAATCGATTAATTAGTATAGGAGTTAAATATACACAGAGAATTATATAAATGCATGACTATGGTGGTTGTTATGTGTGTGTATTAAGAGAAAGAGTGTGGCGTAAGTGTGAATAAAATAAAAATAAGAGTCTAATATTTCTTTATATATGAATTACAGAAGGTGCTGTTCTGACCTTCTGTAATATGCATATCTATTATATTGTAAGACTCAAATCGTCTTGCTTGGGCGTTGAAACTGCACATCCGATCTACAGCTTCCGGTTTGAAAAATTCTGCGCATGCGTAAGTAAATAAAAACAAAGTCATGAAAGATATTTTAATCAACAATTTTTTGCGAATTTAAAATATGCAAATAAAAATAAAACTGTAAACCCCTTTTGCTTTTTTACATCAGCATTTTACGAATTTTATTTGTATTTTTTTTTATTGCAAATTGGAATCGTTTTTAAACAAAAACAAAACAAATATATCAATGATTTAATGTTTTTTTTTTATATATTCTGGAAATGGCAGCTAAAAGACGTTAAAATTACTCAAATCAGCTTGCTCAGTCGTTGAATCCGCGTTAATAAAAAGAAAATAATTAACTATCAACACATAATAACATGTAAATCTTTTTATAAATATAAAAAAATTGGTTTGCATTACAAATACAAAAAAATCAGGCAAGATTGGAGTCTGAGTAATAGGCAAAATACCCTCGATCCCTATATCACATAAAAGGAACGAAATTACCCTAATCATCGTAAACAATGATATCGATATTTCAGAAGTTCACAGTTTTGAATAAGTAGGACTTCTTTTTCAAAAATAAACAATATAAACATAACTTAAAAAATAATAAACACTTTTTATCTATTTTAAACACTATATAAAGAACTTTTATATTTTAAACAATATAAATAGAAATTTTTATAATTTTAAACAATATAAGCATGGAGTTTTCTACTAAACTAATTAACCGTTTCTATTTTTAATTTTAAACACTATTAATAGAAGGTTTTATAATTTAAAACAATATAAACTTTTTTATTTTTAATTTTTAACAATGTAAACAGAACTGAAAAAACAAACGAATATTGTTCACGAATGCTTTTAATTATATTATAACATGCATGTTTCTAGCGTTCCAAATTTTAAAAACTCTTATTTCAATAGTACTTTCGTTGCAAGTTGGAATCGTTTACAAAAAAAAGAACAACAAAAAACAAAAGACAAAAATACCGATAACTACACATTTCTCAACATACTCCAAAAATCACAACTAACCTAAAAACTCTCAATAACCTACAAACTAATCCTACCATGAAATCTATTTTTAACCTTCTATCAATTAATGCAATAAAGCAAGCACCCAATCTCGAATAAACACACACAAATCACACGGCAACATGATAATTAGAAATGTAATAAACCGCGATGTCTTATATGCATATATATATATATATATATATATATATATATATATATATATATATATATAATATATATATATATATATATATATATATATATATATATATATATATATATATATATATATATATATATTCATTTCCACAGCCAGACAACGTCGCGGATCAAGCAAACTGCGACGAAATCCGACAGTAGATAGCTATAACCCGACGTCTCACAAGTAGGAATTTTATACTTGGAAGGACGATGCCATCGTGACACGCTAACTTAAAATATTCAGAATATGAAAGAATATATAACTATTTTAACAGCCAGACAACGTCGCAGCTCACGAGCTATGACAACGAACTAAGACTCGAGTTTCGCCCTCATTTTGGGCTCATCAGTTAGACATATCCGAACCTGCATGCGAGGCGAGCATTCTACCAACCGAGCAAACATGTCACACACACAAGAAAACTTATAAAGAAAACCGCGGAGAAACCGACAATTTATTAATTAGTCTTATTCCAATTCCTTAAAAATTCTGGGTTATATAGATTTTTACGCAGGGATTCTACTCCTTCTTTGCTTTCCTTTGGCATTAAATGAGATTATATTCTACATCCATAATAATCAGTTAATTAGTTTATTAGAAAACTCCATGCATACAAATCTATAAACATATAAACATACCTAAATAGAAAATAATGTGTGGATATATTAAAACAAAGTAAGTAGTGCCTTTTGTTTTGGTATGTTTCTTGGGAAACGTTATTACAAGGCAAATCTTATTGAAATCTTTTACATGAGCATTTCCAGGAAACTGATTAAACCTATCAATATCTCAGTCAAACATTTATTTCCTATATTAGTTTTTCTTTTCTTATCGTATTCTTCTAATACAGCAATACTGTCATCAAACATTTTCTTAATTAGCAGATTCAGCAGGAATCATAATTTTTGCATATATTATAATAATAATCAAGTATAATGTCGAATCTTGTAACCGATCAGTAAAACTGATGTAATATATGGCCAGTAATTGTCACAGACACACGTAGCCGATCACGCAGTGCAATACGTCCTTAACCTTACATTTTACTCTCTATTTACTCTATTTCCCTTTTCTTTCTCCTCTCGTTTTTCTCTCCTCTTTTTCTTGCTATCTTACTGCACTCATGAAGAGGTGACAGCGGTCAAGTGGTTAACGACGCGGGTTGACAACCTTGGTGTTCCAAGTTCGAATCTAGTTCGTTCCACACCCACACAAAAAAAAATCACTTTCACTTAGGATCTTGGAACCTTCTCGTGGTTCTTCCCGTAAGTACCCGATGTCATTCTAGAAAGAATTCTGACTCGAAAATTACCGGGGAACAAATCTTAACAATAGAATCTTTGGATTCATGCAATATGATGATGATGATGATGACGTTCGCTATCAGTAATTGTTTTCTCGTGTAAACGATCTGTGTTCGTGCGGTATGAATCGCGTTTAAGTATTTTATGAACTTTTGTAAACTTTTCAGTTTTGTTTAAAAAAATATCATTTTATTTTAGTTGGTGATAGGTCATCTTGCTGGACGCTAGACATTCACCAGCCATCTTATACATTTAAAACCGAAGGATCGGTTTAGGATTCTAACCGTCCTCTTAAATGCCACTGGTCGTATCTCACTTGCACGTTGTTCACCGGGTATATTTGCCATGTAGTTTTTGAAATTCTTTTGCATAAGTTCGGTTGCTCCTATAATTTCTAGGATGATAATGATTTTCCTAAGATTCCAGCTTCTTTTCATGTAATGCTGTAGTGGAATGGGGACGTAAATGGATGGTCACATTCAATGCTGCCAAAACTAAACTCGTTTCCTTCAATAATTACAAGAAACCTTCTCTACCACCAATGGCAATGGCCAATGACTCTTTATCTGAAAGTACATCTTTTAAACTCCTCGGCCTAACGCTCACAGGAAACATGAGTTGGAACAATTATATTGAGAGTATCGCCAGGAACGCTGCAAAGAAGGCAGGTTCTCTCTACCGTGCTAGAAAGATACTGACGCCCGAAAATATCCTATACCTCTATAAGGCCACCATTCGTCCATGTACGGAATATTGTTGTCATATTTGGGCTGGTGCATCTGCTACTAATCTCTCGCTCCTAGGCAAGGTTCAAAAGAGAGTCGCCAATCTGATAGGTCCTGAACTGTCATCTAAACTTCAACCTCTGTCCCATCGACGAAATGTTGCATCCCTCTGCCTGTTCTACAAGTACTTTAACGGTGAATGCTCTGAAGAACTGCAAGTACTTTCGTCCCCTCGACGTAAATACCCCCGACAAACCCGACAAGCAGCTAAATCCCACCCCTTCACAGTAGAGATCCCTAGATGTAAAAGAGATTTCTACTCCAGTAGTTTCTTTTCCAGAACAGCTAGACATTGGAATTCCCTTCCGGGTCCCTGCTTCCCCAACTGTACTGACATGCAGAAGTTCAAGTGTAATGTGAACCGACATCTTGTTGCCCAACTCCCTACACAGTACCCCTGATGCCTATGTCCCTGATAGTATCCCCCTACGACCAAGTTGCAATGTGTCTTGTTTGGGGTGAAAATGTAAAAAAAAAACAAACCCAAAATGCATAAGCCGTTTTCTTCAGCTAGCTTCACAAATGTGTATAAAAAGAATGTTTTTATTTGCACTGAAGCATTTCCTCATTTTCCCTCTTTCATTGATCAATACTTTCATCGAGAATACTTACAAAGCTTTAAAATATATTCAATATTCCATTCACAGCACTAAACGCAAATAACCTAATATCCACAAAACAGACTAACACTACAAAAGTTTATCCTCAAACCAACGCAATCAACACAAATAACACTGACAAAATTAACAGAAATAAACCTTTCATGGTTCTTACAAAAACTATTAAAATATGGCATAAAAATAGTAACTTAAACTTCTAAAACAATTATAGATTTAATCAACACCAACCCCTGTCCCCATCTACCCCTAAGAACACTTTTGCATCAACAAAATAAAATGTGACTCATAATATTGGAGATGCGTCCACATAAAAAAAAAACTACAAACATAAACGGCCCTTCAAACACAACAATCTTACAAACGCACAAGTCATACATTGGAACACATACAACGTTGACTTTACAATCTGAACCCTCCTCTTCTGAAGTGAATCCTTTTACGTCACAAATACATCGCGAGTGCTGTAATTCTTTTCTCATCACCATAGACTCGGATATTATTCTTTTAAGCAGGACAAATTAAGTACATAGAACTAAGAAAAAAAAAGAAAAGAAAGTTAAAAATTAAATCAACTCAAATTCTTGGAAGATAATCCATCGAAAAATTAAGTGTATTCAAGGATAAAGTAAAACGGTAGTTAATATCCAGTACATTTGCATGCACAATAGTCTGGAGGAAAGATATCAATGTTTGCAATGAATCTGAAAATGTACGGAAGGAGTAATCCGAAGAAGTAATCCATATCCGGGTAAGGTAATAAGAGAAATTCTTACGGAAGACAACCTGTATCAGTGTACCTTGTGTGTAAAATGTATATTCATCCATATCAAAAGGGTTTAAAAGGTGCAGTAAAAGTCGAAAAAGGTCCAAGCACAATTTAATTGTAAAAAATCTGTGTGTCTTCTTCAAGTCACTTTATAACAACTATTCCAACAACAACAGCAACAGTTGGAACAACAAAGATAATTCGGACAAGAACAACAACAGTTTGAACAACAGAAACTATTCCAACAACAACAGCAACAGTTGGAACAACAAAGATAATTCGGACAAGAACAACAACAATTGGAACAACAAAAAACAATTCCAAGAGCAATTGGGAGAACAAAGACAATTTCGACAACAACAACAATTGAAACAATAACAACAATAATTCCAACAGCATCAACAAGAGAGTTTAGAAAAGTTATTCAAACAACAGGCAAAATACAGTAATTACTTTTAGAGGACGTATCATTCAGGACCACAAAATCAGCAAGTTCGACGATTATTTCGACTGAAGAAATTTTAATTTCATTCTTGGAATTTAAATGCAACCAGGATATGTAGTAATTTTTACTTACGGAAACTCGATGTGGAGAGGTGAAGCAATGGAATTCTGTGTGGCAGTCGTCCAAGCAAAAGGTTTGAAAGTGCTTGGTCGATTGCTTTTATAATAGTGTTTGTTTTTTGTCCACTCACGTGGGTTGGAGGTGACAACATTTGCATAGAATCGATTAGTGGGTTATAAAAACACTATCGTCGATGTTGGTCTTTTTGTTTAGTTCAGTTATACGTTTCATAGTAACTATTACAAAGACGATCTGTCGTAAGCAACGAGACAATTCGTTGCAACTCCAGTTAACAGAGAAAAGCCGTGAAGGATTCACCACGCAAAGTAAGAGTTTCATAAACCCGTTGAGTTGCAGAAACGCCTCCCCCTCCCACTTTAGTCGGTTAAAATCCGACAGATATTGATTCAGCGGTTACAGCATTTTTCGTAAATTTGAAATGAAATTTACAAATAGATGCGAACAATTGTCTAACGAAGAAAAAGTCACGCTATTGTTACAAAAGTTGGGAACAGAAAAACATACTAAATACGCAAATTTAACTCCCTCCCCGAATAACGGAGGGCGTATCATTTAGCGAAACAGTAGAAATTCTGTTAAAAATTTTCGATAAAAGAGATAGTTGTTTCAGACTCGATATAAATGTTTAAACCGAAGACAATGATTTTGTCTCGTATGCAGGGATGGTAAACGCACAGCAGCAAGCATACAAATATAAGAAATTATCAAGCGACATATTCAGACATCTAATTTTTCTGCAAAAGCTAACGACAACGAAGCACAATGAAATTAGATCAAGAATTCTTAGTATTATGGAACATAACACAAACGTTACGCTGCAAAAAGTAACAGGACAATGCCAACATCTGATTAAATATTAAAAAAATGATAATAATTGGATGGAAGAGAAAAGCATATCAAGAATCCAGACTTTGAGACAAAAGTCGAGTCAAAATAAAGAAAAAATATTACATGCAGTGCGTGCAGTGGAAAGAATATTAAAATGCCTGTTTCTTTAAGAATAAAATATCTTTTAATTGTGGGCATGTAAGTCATAAAATTTTCGATTGTCTGGCAAAACAAAGACATATAAAAATAAAGTTGAAATTAAAGATGAACTTAGTAATGTCTAAAAACGAAATGAAGGAAAGTCAAAGAACTTGGAAAAATAGGGTTTCCGCGATTAACGAACACAGTAAAATTACCAGGAGTTATTAGTTAAAAATCAAAGTTCAAAGGAAAATTAAGATGTAACATTTCGTTCATGGAAAAATGTCAAATCGAAAGTGTATATACTCCCTCATTCAGAAAATCGCTTTGGCCCAGACTGGATTATACTGTCTTAGTTACGAGAATTAGCGATTTATTAGTTTTGTAACAAAATTCACGTCGCAGAGAAAAAGTCAAAGAAGTATATAAAGACCCTAGCCATTAAGAACCAACGAGAGAAACGAAAAGGACAGATTTTGCTTCACACCGGTGTGATCTTAACCTTCGCACACGAACATGACCTGTGTAAACAAATTTATAATGACCAACATTTTTGATTTTCGAAGACTTTCGCCAGCAAGATTTTTGTAATGTAGAGTATGTTTTTTTTTACATTTATAATAAAACTATTTATTCCAAACATTTTAATGAAAGGCATTTAGTTTTTAAATAATACAAATCCGTTGTTCCGGTCTACAGGTTTTCATTTTGAAAGGAATAATACAAAAAAAATCATGAGTTATATCATGTTTTAGTAGGCAGTTTTATTTTAAAATGAGAAAAAAACGACTTATATTATTTACAAAACATTTTGTAGGGAAACAGGATTTTCCTTACATTAAAAACCGACATAAGAATTGAGAATTTGGGACTCTGATCTTTCCTGCTTGCGGTTAGTGAAAGAGAAATTCTTCGAAACCGAGTCAACTTTATGCATAATAAAATCACATCTGTAAGCAACACGTATAAACAAGCTAGAATTTTAGAATACATAATTTTATTTACAAATATTTTATAAATTTTATTTTTACAAACAAATTTTTGCTATTTGTTTACTTTACAAGAATAAAGCAAGCAAAATAAGTATTTTGCTTACTCTACAAGGGTAAAGTTAGATGCACGGTAAGTTTTTAATGTAAGAAACAAAATATATTTGAACAAAATGCATTTAAATAAATGAGTAACATTGTTGTTGTTCTTTTTAACTTTTCGCTACATCGGCCGACTCTCAATACAACGCACAGATGGCTCTTAATACATAGAAACAAACAGAGCTGACTCTCAATAGACAGCAGCAGACACAGCTAGCTCTTGAAACATGGCGCTAGATACAGTTAGCTTTCAATACACTGCACCAGACAAACGTATGTCGTAAATCTCTCTAGCACAACAACAATTTTCACAAAGTTCGACTCTCGAAAGGGGGAACAGGAGAGGAAATATCTGCGTGCTTGTTGAGCGTAACTTTCAAATCGCCATGCGTATTTTCCCTTTCTTCTCCATTTTCCTCCCTCCTTTTCGATTTTAATACTTATATATGTCTTCAAGTTCGTGACGTCAAGATCAGAAGAGAGAGAATCAGAGAGAACTTGGTTATTTACGGCCTTTGATGTGTTACAATAAATGGTAGTATCGTCAGCATAAATGTCTACGAATGGTAGGATGTGATTTGGGAGATCATTGATGTAGATTAGGAAGAGAGGATGAATCCCTGAGGGACTCCAGCATTAATACCGTGAGCTTCTGATTTCTACCCAACAAAGAATATTGGCAAAAATCTGAAAGTGTAAGATAGAAAGTAATACAACGAGTTATCGGAAAGAAAAAAAAATGAAGTTTTTAGTTAGTTATAAGCAAGGCTTAATATTTGAAAAGATTTATGTTTAAATAAATGGGATGAGTTCAAACGAGTGTTTGATTAAATGAAGCTGTAAGAATAATAGTGTATACATTAAATAGTGATAGGTAGAAAGTCAAATAATAAATCGGCTACACGCGAAAGAATTTAACCTATGAATAAAAATAAGCAGTGGTTTTGGATTACAGAGGAGGAGTGAAGTGCAACAGGGTGAACACCTTTACTACTCCCACAGTGAGATTACGTATTTGAGAAAGTACGCCCACTAGGATTAAAAAAATATCAAACAAGGACAACATTTATGTATCGTGGGTTAGGAACACGCTATTTTAGTAGTAATTGTAAGTAGTGAGCGTAAAAGTTGCTCTATAATGTCAAAAGTTCCAGAAGAAATCGTTATATATATATATATATATATATATATATATATATATATATATATATATATATATATATATATATATATTCGGTTTCGAAAAAGCGACTAAGCTATAGTGTAGGATAGCAAGAGAAATCACTTTCTTCTTATTCTTTTTAAATTCATTATTATTTCGATCACTGAACAAGCCCTTTCTCTAGAAAGCCCACGGTTTAAAACCCAAACCAGAAACAGTCCAGAAAGAATCGACCATATATATATATATATATATATATATATATATATATATATATATATATATATATATATATATATATATAGTCTTGGAAGTTTTTTTAACTTTTAAAACTATATATATATATATATATATATATATATATATATATATATAAAAACTTATTTAATTTTTATATTTTTCATCATTCGCTGGAAAACTATTTCGTCAGTAAGTCATTTAATCACCTGCAACCACTGCATCAACTTGCTCTCTCGAATTTACAATAGCCCTAAAGTTAATTTAAGGAATCATCAGTTGTTTACCAAGAAACGCTGTTTCGGGGATTTAAAAACAAAACAGTAGATTAAATCATCGCTCCCCAGCAGTGTTGATTAAACACTACCTCCATTAATTACAAAAACAAAAAATGGTCCAGATATTAGATCTAGTTACCTACTCTTGATTAATTTGGGTAACCTATTCGTTATAAAAATGTCTTCTTTACCTGTAAGATTGGTCTGTTTCCAAATTGAAAATGGATATATATTTTTTTTAAATTTACCAGTGTTGTATTTATAAGATTAGGATGAATCCATTTTACTACTTATCACCCCCTCCTATGATTAGTACTTTATATATTTACATTTTTATTTAATTATAAAATATATATAAAAGTTAAATATATAAATTGAATATATATATATATATATATATATATACAAAGGGGGTTAGAACAGTAATCTAAAGAGCAGAGTGTATTTTAATGTGATAGTAAAATTACTAATTTAATTAAAACACAAGAAAAGAACAGTGCTCGTTGTAATTCAGATATATAATAAGCTCGATAGGCAAATATCTTTAATCTACTTTAATATTTAGCAATGTGATTGGTAATTTAAAATTCAAATTAGAATTAAAAATTAAAAATCTGTTTTCATAAGAAGGAACAACAACAAAATCAATAATTTGTACGATCTATTCGGAAACGATGTTTTTATTGTGATAGACATTAAGCCACGGACAATAATTTTGACATAGTTATCTTTTAAACAAAGTCTCCTCATCAGCAAAAATATTGGGTGGTTTTTTTTATATGTAAAAGACACCATAAATAAACCTAGAATTTATTAAGTAAGGCAGATGTATCTGGAAAAAATTAAAATAAAAAGGAAAATATTTACTTGATAAGTAAAGCAATATGGGTCGAGAAAAAAATAGAGTAAAATTATAAATCTCAATTTGGTTTAAATATAAGGTTATAATAATATGTTTTTAATAAAAGTTAAGAATTAAGTATACACACACACACACATATATATATACATATATATACACACATATATATATATATACATATATATACACACATATATATATATAAATATATATATATATATATATTTTCCTTTTAATTGTTTGCCTTTTGAAAACCGTAATTATCGTCAAAGCATTCATTTGGATGTTGAATGTACCTTATAAATGTACGAAATGTTGAATTTTCAAAAAGAACGCCAATAGAACATTTTTTAGCGGTTAGAATATGTTAGCAAACGCCTAATTTAAAATTAAGCAAATATTTTTTTAAAAAAAAGTGTGTGTGGGGGGATAATCTTATTTTTCTAATTAAATAATCAAAGGGAGATAATTAGTGTTTATATGGCACGAAAACTAACTAATATAACGCAGGACGAAATTAAAGTAATACTCGTAGCTAGAAAATCTTTAATAACCTTTGATAACAAATATTGGACCAGAAAAAATACCCCTGACCACTTCAACGTTATAATGGGCTCGACGGACTCAGCTCAGGTCACCGATCTGGTCGGCTTCTTCCTTTTAGATGAAATTCATTCTATACTCCATGAACAATTCAAACTTGAAGGAGGCCTATACAGAGATGATGCACTTTTCGTGATAAACTCCAAAAATAAAAATTATGAAAAAGAAATTAAATCCTTACATAAATTATTTAAAAATTATGGACTTACTATAAAAATCGACACTAATAAAAAAAATTGTTATTATCTTAGACATAAAACTCTACCTTTGAACCCTATCATAAACCTAACCAATCTGTACTATATGTCCATAACGAATCAAACCACCCTAGATCAATATTGAAATCAATAGTTCCCAATGTCTCTTTAAGAATTTCTAGGCTATCTTCTAACAAATCTATATTCAACAAAAATGAAAAATATTACAATGAAGCCCTTAAAAACTCAGGATACAAATCACAAATCAAACTCCTAAATAAAAATGATAGAAACAAAAACTGCATTGAAAATAAACCTACTAATAGCATAATAACCTATAATATGGCCATATCATCCCGTATGCGAGTTACAAAAAATGACCAATAAGCAAAACAAAGCAAAATGAAACCGCAAGTACTAGATACAAATACAAATAATCAGAAAACAAAACAGACATAGGGAGACCCTATGGTTCAACCCTCCATATTCCAAAAATCTTGAGACAAACATAGCCAGAGAATTTTTTAAAATATTAGAAAAATTTTTTAAAGCCCCTCATAGATACAGTAAAATCTTTAATAAGAACACAATCAAAGTGTCTTATTCAACTATGCCAAACCTTCATCAAAAAATAATTAGTTCTAACAATAAAAAAATTAATAATATACAAAATGCAAATACAGAAAATATAGCAGGCTGTAACTGTAGAAGAAAAAATAGATGCTCCTACAAGGTTCATGCAAATAAAAAAATGTAGTTTATAGCTGCACAGTATCGCAAACCCCAAATTTAAATGAGGTTAACAGCGACCATAACTCGACCACCCAATTAAATAACTACACCAATTTTAAACAATCTACCAATCAAATACAGACCAACCCATCACATACCAATGCCACCCCTAATCTACCTGAAAATAAATATATTAAACAAGACGCAATCTACTTTGGTTCCACATCTGGACTTATTAAGCATAGGATTTTACCCCATAAGCATTCTTTTAAAAACCACTCCCTGTTAAACCAAACCACTCTGATGTCTTTTACATATAAAAAAACCCACCCAATACTTTTGCTGATGAGGAGACTTTGTTTAAAAAAAAACTATATGTCAAAATTATTGTCCATGGCTTAATGTCTATCAAAATAAAAACATCGTTTCCGAAACAATCGTACAAGTTATTGACTTTGTTGTTGTTCCTTCTTATGAAACAGACTTTTAATTTTTAATTCTAATTTGAATTTTAAATTATCAATCACATTACTATATACATATATATATATATATATATATATATATATATATATATATATATATATATATATATTTATTTATTTGTACAATACATTTTATACATTACTAACATAGTTTTGGATTTGCTTTATTAATATATTCTGGTTGATTTTATACGCTGCAAAAGCATCAGGATAACGAACAAATGTTTTATTTAACTTTTTAAATATTTTAGTTTTATTCCCACCTTGTTTTACCGTCCTTATTACTAAACTAGAAACTGGTTGTATAAAATCTATTAATTTTAAAGTAATGCGAACTATTCTCAAAATCTGACATAATGGTTCTATAAAACATAAAAACAGGACAGGTACTATCTTTATGCAGCATACAAACTATGTGAAAGGGGAAAGCGTTTCTTTTATCAAATATTTTATAAAGAAAAATTCCATCCTCAATTTTTATATCTAAATCCAGAAATGTAGCTTGTTTTCCACTATGTTCACAATTAAATTCTAACTCCTTTGGATGTATTTAGTTTCGCTATTTTTATTTTTTACGCCAGAAAGCTTTAGAGTTTGAAAAGTCAATATATTTACCTTTACCACCTTTAAAACTAGACCTACAGTATTTTTTAATTATTTTATAGGTTGTTCGTGTGGAATTTAGTATATAACGTACTAAAATCATAAGTCGCTATAGAGTTTGCTTTTATGATGGAATTTATGTTATCTAGTTTTTCTTTTACTGGTTGGCAATTATTTACCACCCAAAATAGATTTATACGACTATAGAATTTTCTTTTCTGATGTAAATTATTTAGTTGATTTATAATTAATTGAAACACTTTAGATATAGCTTTACTTAAAGATTTTGTAATGCACGTCTTTGAAGCTACAATAAACCTATCGCTAACTGGATTTTTGTGCATTTTAGGTATCCAGTATATACATGGATTTTTTTTTATTTTCTAACTTAAATTCTACTTTTTAACTAACTAGCATTTCAGTCCGGCGTTGCCCGGGTGTTGGAGGAGTGTGCTGAGCAAAAAAAAAAAAAAAAAAAGTGATAGTAAGAAGGAAGGCTCGAACCCGTACCGCGAAGGAGGAAACGAACGTCAAAAAATGACGTCTTTGCTGTTACGACCACGTCCAAACCGGAAGTGACCTAGATCTAAATTAAGGCTAGACAATCGAAAAGAGGGGATGACTTTCGAAAATATCGGCGAAAAAAGCGACCCCCCCCTATTGAAAAGTGCCCAGCTGAGGTTGAACAAATTATTGTTTTTAGCCAATTTTTCGGTATTTGTCGTCCGAAGGGATGGGCTTCAAAACGATATTGATCTTGTGAAAAATCCGCTGCCTCTGTCGAAAGTTTTGGGCAGACATGCAAACATACATACATACATTTATATATTGGTAGCTCAAATGTTCGACCGAAACCGATAAAAAATCGTGGCCTATCTCTGGTTACCCTTTATGTAAAATTTCAAATGTTTAGACCAGAAATTGTCTGAGTAATTGGGTAGAGACCGCAGAGGTTAAATGTTTTTTAATTTGACCCTTATTATGACCCCTTAACATTTATGTTTTAGGCTCAAATCAAGTTATTAAGTTAGATCCATGTCCAAGGAACCTATATGTAAAATTTAAAGTGTTTATACCCAAAATTAGCGGAGGAGTTTGGTAGAGTTTTCAAAGGTCAAATCTTAGAACTTTGACCCCTTAACAGCCAAATTTCTGGCGGAAAGTGGATTACAAAGATTTTCCCAAATCTCTGCACCCTGTATATAAAATTTCGAGTCTGTAGACATAAAATTGAGAGAGTTATTGCGTAGGGAAATGTCCACAGACAAACAGACACACGCACACAGACAGAGAGACAGATATGTTCACTTTAATAGATATACTAGCACGAGTGCCGGCGTTGCCCGGGAGTTTGGAGGTGTATGCTGAGCAAAAAAAAAAAAAAAAAACAAAACAAAAAAAACGTCAATTTTTTTTTATTTTGACCCCTATTATGACCCCTTAACCTTTATTTTCTGGGCTAAAATCAAGTAATTAAGTTAGATACGTGTCCAAGGGACCTATATCTAAAATTTCAAGTGTTCAGACCCAAAATCTTCGAAGGAGTTGGTAGAGTTCTCAAATGTCAAATCGTTGAACCTTGACCACTTAACAGCCAAATTTCTGGCCGAAATCCAATCACATAGATTTTCCCAAACCTCAGCACCCTGTATATCAAATTTCGAGCTTGCAGGCTCAAAATTGAGAGAGTTATTGCGTAGGGAAATGTACACACACACACACACACACGCACACACACACAGAGACATGTTCACTTTTATAGATATACTAGTATTTCAGTGCGGCGTTGCCCGGGTGTTTGGATGTGTCTGTTGAACAAAAAAAAAACAAACAAAAAAAGTGGTAGTAGGAAGGCAGGCTCGAACCCATACCGCGAAGGAGGAGGAAAAGGACGGAGTAAAAACCTGACGTCTATGCTGCTACGATCACCGCCAAACCGCAAGCGACTTTTTTTTTTAATTAAGGCTAGACAATCTAAATATAGTAAGTCCATAATTTTTAAATAATTTATGTAAGGATTTAATTGCTTTTTCATAATTTTTATTCGTGGAGTTTGTTACGAAAAAAGTGACCACCCTGTAAAAAGTGCTTAGTTGAAGGTGAAGATATTAAAGCCAATTTTTCGATATTTGTCGTATGAAAGATCGAACTTTTAAACGATACTGATATTGGTAAAATCCGTCGCCTCTGCCGAAAGTTTTAGGCAGACATGTAATCATACATACATACATTTATATATTGGTAACAAAAATTTTTTGATCCAAATCGATAAAAAAGCTTGCCCTATCTCTGAATACCCTTTATGTAAAATTTCAAATGTATTGACCAGAAATTGTCTGAGTAATTTGGAAGAGACCGCAGAGGTCAATTTTTTTAAAACTTTGGTCCCTATTATGACCCCTTAACATTTATTATTTTGGGCTCAAATCAAGTTATTAAGTTAGATCCATGTTCAAGGAACCTATATCTAAAATTCCAAGTGTGTAGACCCAAAATTGTCGGAGGAGTTCTCAAAGGTCAAATCGTTTAACATTGACCCCTTAACAGGCAAATTTCTGGCCGAAAACCGATCACATAGATTTTTCCAAATCTCAGTACCCTGTATATCAAATTTCGAGTCGGTAGACTTAAAATTGACAGAGTTATTGTGTAGGGAAATGTACACACACAGACACACGGACACGTTCACTTTTATAGATATATAGATAATATTTCTACTTATAAAAGCTATATTATTTGCCACTTTATGAATGGGAACTATTACAAACTTTTCTTTAAGCATTTTAAGTTCCTTAAGTATTTCTGCATTTTTAAGAAGAGGATTAGTTTTTTTAGGGTGTTCAAATTATTTCATACGTTCAACATTTTCATTTACGAATTCAAGCACATTATTTTCCATTCATCAAACATAGAATGTAATACTCTCTAGTGCTTAGTTACTTCTTTAACGCGTTTAGTGTAATTAAGGCATTTAGGGTCTCTATAATTTGAACTTTTTCTAAGGAGTCTTCTTAATTTATATCTTTTTACTATCTTTGGATTTCCTGTAATTACATGGTTTTTCTCATTATTACAGATAGGAGAGGAATTACATTTACATTCTGGAATATTTATAACATTATCATTTATATTAATATGTTCTACGGTTTTTTTTTTATAATTTAAAACCTTGTTACGTATGGTTGGCCCTAGTTTATATGTAACTATTGTTTTTTAAAATCTTTTGTTTGTGGTTCATTTGGTAGTAATTGTATGGTGTTTTGTTTATTCAATATTCTAGGTAAATTTATATCATCAAAACCTTTATTTTCATACAAAACTACACAGATGTTTCTAGGCTTCTTTTTTTATACCTTCCACAGATGGCTTATATAATTTAGTGTCGATTATATCCAGAATATATTTGTACCATTCAATGAAATAGTCTTTCCTATATATCGTATTCAGTTGTGATAATATTTCCGATGCTATTTCCTTCAAAACTTTTTTTTTTATTAAAGAGTTTTCTAATATAATTGAAAGACTCAGAAATTTTGGTAATTATAATATCGTTAGTTTTACTAAAAAATTCCTCGCATGAAATAGCTGATTCTCTATTGTTTCTATTAACATAAGTTCTATCTCTAATACCGCAGTGAGGCAAAGCTTGATATAATCGGATTTTCGGAATTGTGTAGGTTATTTTTTTAAACTTTAATATTTAAACCATATGGGTAAATTACTCGCATTTTTTAAATTATGTCGTCTTCCTTATCCTGAGGTATCTTTAGGATATCATTAGCTACATTTCCTAAACTATTGTTTCCGTTACTTTTAAATATTTCAATAATTTGTACAGAAAAAGACGACTGACTACAGGTTTCTTTAAAGACTTTACCAACATGGATATATCTCATAGTACTAGTTCTATGCAAATTCATACGTTTATTCAGAGGCATTAGAGTTTCTCCTACGTTTTGTAGATTACAATTTTTTACATGACAACAAGTTTGTGACCTAAATAACAAATCTTCTTTAGAATTATTAAGTACAGGATAGACCTTTTTAGTCACGTTTGATTTATATTCTTTAGATGTTATAAGAATATCACAGGTTTTACATAATAAAGCTCCACAGGGAGCAACATTAAAATTATATCGGCCGAACAAGTCCCATTTGCCACTTCGAAAGAAGGAGTTCCTACTTCTATATTACTGGGTGACAAGCTCTAGGGAAACTCACTAGTCTTGAGGACTGCCTAGACCTAGCTGGCGATCTAGCTTTAGTGGCCATATTAAAAGTTATCATTTTATATAATTATTTTTGCGTTTTATCAGTGAAAAAAACAAAAAAAAAACAAACAAAAACAAACAAACAAAAAACAGTACCAGAAAAGTATTTCAATACTAGCTGGGCTAGCCGACGTTGCTCGGGACCATATAAACAATGAGAAAATTGAAGTTGATTTTGAATATAATTGTTATTCTTTGGAGAGAGGAATTTTTAATGTATCATTTGCTATTTCGAACAAAAGGATATTTTACCTACCCTAGGACGGCAATTAAACATATGAAATAATTGTACCTTCCCTAGGACAGGTAATTTACAGAATGTATATGAAATAATTTTATCTTTTTGGGACGGGTAATTTACAACACATATTTAAAATACGTTTACCTACCTCCGGACGGGTAATTTATATGCATATATGAAACAATTTAACATACTCTCAACAGGTATTGTACAACATATATGAAATAATTTCTCTTTCCACCAAGGCTACCATGATTTTAAGAAAATGGAGATCATTTTTAGAAGATGGATCATTAGGATTTCCAAATTAATACATAAATACATTGTATTGGTTAATAAGTTCGCAACCCTTGCTACATCATAAATTTCAACATTACTGCGTTTCTTTCCTCCCTCACTATCGGCACTATTATTGTAAGAAAAATTGTCATTTTTGGAAGATGTCTTAGCAGGATTTTAAAATTAATGCATAAATACACTGACACAGTTAAGTGATTAGACAACCCTTGCTTCATTATCAAATTCCACATAACTCTGTTTCATTTTTCCCCACTAGCGACAATCTAAATTTTTTGGAAAAAAGACGTCATTTTCAGAAGATTACTCAGCCGGCTTTACAAACAAATAAACAAATATGTTGAGAAGCTTTGTGATTCGGCAACCCTTGCTTCACTACAACATTCCACATTACTGTGTTCTTTCCCTCCCTACTACTGACAGCATTATTTTAAGTGAAATGATATCATTTCTTGACCATAACTCAGCAGGTTTTCCAAAAAATTGCATAAATGCATTGACGCGAATGATCATTAGGCAACTTTTCCTTTACCACAATTTTCAATATAATATAGTTCTCCCCCCTTACTACCACAACTGCCAACAACACATTAGTAAGAAATGATGTCATTTTCGGAATATTATTCCATAGTTATTCCATAATTTTGGAATATGACATTGTGGAAGATTGCACCACCCCAAAATGGACATTACTCTCTTCAGCCCCACCCCAAAAGTGAAGGTTTGTTAATTCATATAAAACTCCAAAGTATGTAAAAAAGTAACATAATCATGTCTCACCACTACAACTGTGACGTCATTCCCAGAAGTTAACATTGAAAATTCAGAAAAATATTGTTGATCACCTACAGAAACTGATAAATTTCCTGGGATTATTATTTCAAATAGACCAATAAATTAATTCACATTGCATTATTTTTTTATAAATTCTTCGATCGTAACTGATGCTGTTGATATTGTCAGGAAGTGCTGGTGATGATTGAGGCGGTGACAGGGACGTCGATCAGCTGCTTGGAGTGAGAATAGTGGTCAGTCAGCAGGTTCTTGGGAGTCAGACTGTGAATTAAAAAACCTGTGACATTGTTGACATCGATTTTGTGAAAGTTCTGATGACCCCAAGTTGTTTAATATTTCAGGACATTTTGGATTACACGTGTGAGTAATGAATAGGTCACAGAAAACTGCCATTGAATCTTGATAAAGCTGTTGTAGATTCCTAGGACTTCCTGTAAATGTCGATGGTAGAATAACTGGTACACCAGAATAACCATCTTCATTCCTTGCTAAATGACCCATTAAGCCAGAATATTGAGCAGCTCTTGGTTGACTTTGATAGCTTTTAATGAAGTTAAATAAGCAACCGTCAACTTTTACATATGCAATAGAATTTTGTATTTATTTTGAATTTTATTCAATGAAGATTTGGAAATTCACAAATATTTTTTAAGTCGAATTATTGATATAGATTTCAATTAAATAAAATATACTGTAAATCTTTTAATAAGGAATAAATATTTATTTAAACCATAATTATTGAAACAAAGTATTTTACTGCATAAAAAAGACGGTTATGGGGAGAAGGGTTAACTATTTTGAACCTTCACCTAAATAGCGATTTAATGAAAAAAAATTTAATGGTCTTGTATCTTTTTTTAATAATTTGTTTTAAAATAAGGAAAAAAAAAATCTTTGATACCGCTATTGTAAGAATCATGCTGAAAGCCATTCTTAATATAGAGAGGGGGGTTAACTATTCTGAAACTTCACCTAACAATGTAATAAAAATAATGGAAATATTTTTTAGTTAAATAAAATATACTGAAAATCTTTAAATAGGAAATAAATATTTCTTTAAATAAATTAAATCGTAAGTAATGAAACAAAGTGTTTTATTTCATATTAAAAAATTGTTGTGTCCATTTTTATAGTATTTAAATATGTATGCCCTGTCGGTGGGCATTAGAAGATGATGACTGCCTGTAAAAGAAGCAAAATAAAACGAACAAAACATAAGTAATAACTATGTAAACAACATGAAGATGTATAAAGGTTACAAAATTACTCGATTCGGCATTAAATAACACGAAAAAGGATTGATATGCCGTAGAACAGAAGCAAAACAGAACAAGACGTAAAATATGTTTTGACTCTGTGTTACTCAGTGTATTTGCGAATGGTGACTTTGGTGATTTATTTAATAAAGTCATTCTTGACTTTTGTAACATTTATTTCTAAACTTATTTTTTGTTATGTAAGGCTCACTCAAAAGTAAATAATAAAAAAGATAAAGTGGCACAGTAAAAAAAAAAAAACGATCTCGTAGCGTTAAATGTAAAAAATATATTTATTACTGAATAAAATAGAATAAGCGTTCAATACTACAGAAGACATCGTTAAAAATGTAAGTAAAATACTATACTATTTAAACTGTGGAACGATACCTTCTATGCATAATTGTCTTTAAAATAATCCGGAACCATAAATAGACAGTTAATATATATATATATATATATATATATATATATATATATATATATATATATATATATATATATATATATATATTTATATATATATATATATATATATATATTTGTTCAGGAAGTTTTGGGAAATAAAAGGGTCTAATGATTTTTAACTAATAAAGATTGAACAATAAAGGGAGATAATTCACATTAATTAATGTTTGCGATGATGATGACGCGTTTCATTAATTAATGTTTGCGATGATGATGACGTGACACCGTACGGACAAGCATATTAATATATAGATGTTATAATGTCTGTTAAAATTATAATGTTTGTTAAAAATATACATGAAATAAAGTAATGTTTAAATCGTAAACTGTTTCAACCATTTCCGGCACTGACTTCTTATCCTCCACCACACTGTTATAAATATACATTAAATAAATTAATGTCTAAAACGTAAAATGTTGCAGCCATTTTCGGGACTGACTTTGTAAGCCCCACCCCACTGTTAAAAATATGAATGAAATATAGTAATATTTAACTCGTTTCGGCCATTTCCTGGACTGATTTCATATCCCCCCTAACTATTTTAAAAACATACATGAAATAATGTAATGTCTAAATCGTAAACTGTTTCAGCTTTTAATATTAGATAAAGTAATTTGAAATCGCAAACTGCTTCAGCCGTTTCCGGGTCTGACTCTGTATTCCCACTCCTTTTAAAAATATATATGAAATAAAGTATTTTTGAGATCATAAACTGCTGCTTCAGCCATTACCGGGAGTTACTCCATATTCCTTTCCCCACCTCTTAAAATATATGCTGTGTCGGTTATTTTGTATATTTCTTTTTGGAGGAGGTAATGCCTGGTAGAAAACTATATTACGCTTACTTAGTCTTTTGGCTAAGATCAAAGTGTAGTATCTGTTCTGACGCAGCATTTCAGCGAAATCATCTACTAGCTCCCACTTCATAAACAGACAATGTGCTGGAAATGCTTGGGAGAATGAACAGGCACTAATTCACCACACCCCAACCTCACCTAAAAAAAGAAGATTTGGCAATTCCTGGCAGCCTCCAGAGTACTTTTTAAACCAACATAATCGTGCTTGTCCCACCCCATCATCAACACATGACGCCACTTCCGGAAAATGACTCAGCGGTTTTTCGAAATACATGATTTCATTATAAATTGTTTGTATTTTTAAATATGCGTACTACACTGTAGAAGCACCTTATTTAAAATTCATGCTACTCAAAAAATAAATATTTCACAGTGCAGTTAGAGATTAGGCAACACTTGCTTTACAATAAACTAATCAAGAAATTGGATTGAGAAACAGATCTTAATGTTAACTAATACTAAACAAAAATAGAGATAATACATGTCAGTTTCTTATTTAATAAATTGTTAGGTGAAAGTACAGCTTAGTTTAAATAATACCTTCCCCTCCCTCTCCCCATATTAATATGGCTTTCTAAATAATAACGTTATTATTTCAACACTGTCCGTATTCCGTGTGTCATTCCCCCTCCACCGTCTTAAAATAATGTATGAAATTAAGTAAATATGAGACCGTAAAAATGATTTATAAGTTTGTTTTCATATTTACAAATTTCAAACCGTGAGTAAAATGTACGTATGGTTTCGTTTTTTTTTAAATACAAAAACATAAAAAATGAGTTGGTGACATTAGTTAGAATTGAAATGAAAAAGAACCGAGCGTTCCATCCCGAGAAAAAAACGAATGTACGCGCATGCGCATACAAAATATCGGCTAATGTTTAATGAACATTTACATGTAAAATTGCCGATGTCTGGATGCGATATATATGCATGTAAGCAAATATATTATTCGTTATAAACAACCCTTGATGCATGAATATTATTCCCTGAGAATTTCAATGCTATGTGACCAGTAGTTTAATAATTTACCTGTTAGATATTTACTCACACACATACGTCTACTGTTTTATTTATATTATAAAGAAGAGGAAGGAAACCTAGCCATACATACATATTCAAAGACCTGATATATAGTCTTGGAAGATTTTTAGCCTTCAAAACTATATAAAAGACTTATTTAATTTCTATATTTTTATCATTCGTTAGAAAACTATTTAGTCAGTAAGTCATTTAATCACCTGCAATCAATCAATCAATCTATCTATATATATATATATATATATATATATATATATATATATATATATATATATATATATATATATATATATTAGACATTAAGAGGAGATTATAGATAGATATATAAATACCCGTTCACATACACCTTTCATGATGTGTGCAATACTGACGACCTAACCATATGGGCCACGGCGCAATCTATTTGCTATGCCTCGATTTTTTAAATTCTTATATTTTTCATCCAGTTCTACATTCTACTATGTGACAAGCAACGCTTCCTATACAACTAAGATAGTTACTGCTGGTATGCAGGCAGTAGATATCACATCTACAAACATTAACTGAAATTAGCGGACTCCCCAGACACGATTTCGGAACAACCTATTTGTTGAGGGACATCACGTCCCTACGAAGGATGAACCGCTTTTTCTACACATATTAGACATTAAGAGGAGATTATAGATAGATATATAAATACCTTTCACGTAAAGCTAGAACCCAGAATTAGATAGAGTCGAGCAATTGTATCGACAACGGACAACGCCAAAAAATATAAAAATTTAAAAAATCGAGGCATAGCCAATAAATTTTGCCGTGGCACATATGGTTAGGTCGTCCGTATTGCACACTTCATGAGTGCGACGACCTGGGTTCGCGCCTATGTCGGAGCACGTCACTGATGAGATGCAGTACATCGAAACCCGTTGTCCGTTGTCGATGCAATTGTTCGATTCTATCTAATTCTGGGGTTTGCTTTATCGTCAAAGGTGTATGTGAACGGGTATTTATATATATATATATATATATATATATATATATATATATGTGTGTGTGTGTGTGTGTGTGTGTGTGTGTGTGTGTGTGTGTATATATATATATATATTAGTTTTGGGACAATTATTCAGAATCTGAAAACGTAGAAATTTGAACTTTTTTATGCATCGGAATCGGAAAAATTTGTGCCGATTTTCCGATGCCAAAAACGATTCCTTTAATTATCTTTTTATTTAATTTTGTTTAAATCAAAATCTTCCAATGTTCGTAGTAGTAATAAAATGATAAATATTTATTTATTTTAAACTTGAGGTAAAATTAAAATCAAGTGTGTTTTTACGTTTGCGAAAATATTTGCACATTTAACGTGTTTTTTTTTTTACGGTAATTGAGAAAAATAACGACTTTACAGTTAAATATTTAGAGATTCATAAAAATCGGGATCGGATTCGGAAATTTAGTACGGAATCAGTAATTGTATCGGAATCTGGTAAAATATTAGAAACTTCCCATCACTAATATATATATATATATATAAATATATATATATATATATATATATATATATATATATATATATATATATATATATATATATACAGGGTGTTTCAAAAGTCTTGGGAACATTACAAATGCGTATATCTCATCATTTTCTTTTTACCGGAATGACATGAAACCTGAAAGTTGCAAAATATTCCAGTTCTGATAACTTTAACCTTTCCAACGGTACCAATTTCATTTTTCAACTCCTAATAGTTTTTGAGTTATTAAAAATCGTTATGTATATATATATATATATATATATATATATATATATATATATATATATATATATATATATATAATGCGCACGCGCGTGTGTGTCTAATGTCGCAGCTACACACAAACAAAAATAAATAAACCCGATCCGGTTTTTCTTTCTATTTTATAAAAATATTTTATCAAAAAGCATTTATTACCATCACTTTCCAAACATTGTCTGCTTCTTGTTTTTTCTAACTGTTCGTTTCGTCTGCCATGAGATTAACAAAATCCCGCCTTCTCTACACCAACTTAAAAGTCTCTCGCCGCCAATTCGTTTTTCTTTCTTCTCCACTACAAGCCATTTCTCCTCTTTGGCTTTACACGTCCACCTTTGTCAACGCGCACTTTGCGTCTCCTGATCGCGTGTTGTCCTTTTGCCTTGTTCCTGTCGTGCAAGCTCGGGCACTCTTCCTAATATGCATATGTGTTTTTTTTTCGGCTACTGCTGCTTATATCTTCGCAAACCTTTCAGAATTTTAGTTTTTTTAATCGTAGCAGCCCTCAAACGGTTCCAGAAGGCAGAGTGGGGTTCGGCCCTTCTTTGCCTTTGTTAAGTAGAATCCTTACACTTCTTGACCTGGCATCATCATCGCCATTATTATTACTTTCTTTTCAACGAAAAAACTGGAATATTTTTCTGTAAGAATATTTTTCTGTAAGAAACGGAAATTAAATTTGCCAGCCTGTCAGACAAGAAAACGGGCAGATTATCGGCACATGTGTTCTCTGAAAGTAACTTAAGGAAAGAGACGGTCTTGGAAGACAATTCTACCGAAAATCCTTTCTCATTAAGAAACTTTTATTTTAAAAGAAAAAAAATTAGAACCAGAAGAACCAGGATATTGAGAGAGTGCTTCTCAAAGAAAAGAACTAAAAGAAAGATAACATTTTTAAAAGACCCTTTTTGTATATTTCTATTTTTATAGTTTTAGATATCGATTACGACTGTTTTTTCTGTATAATTATTTTAAAAAGGGACAAAGTATATTTCCCCGTTTTTAATTTGTTACTATCGTTTAATTTGTTACTATCGTTTTTAATTTGTTACTATCGTTTGGACGATAAATTTAAGTTTGTCGTTCCATTCAAAAGGATTTATTCTAGAATTTGTTTCTTAATTAGAGAACCCTTTTTTTGTATAGGAACGGGCAAAGGACTTATACTAAGTAGATATAAATAAGTCCCTCTTACCGTTTTTCTTTTTTTTTAATGGAGAGTAGATAATGCAGTGGATGTCTTATCGGCAGCTCCAGTAACTCTCGCTTCTCCTTTTTTCTCCCTCAGTCCTCATTTCTAATGAGTGATGTTTCTGACAAGGGTGAAGAAAAAGCTGCTTCCCAGGTCGGTAGTACTTCGTGAACAGTAGTCTGAGATGTCGGAAATTTTCTGTCTCTATGTCTATCCTTGCGGCCATGTCATTAGTAAGGGTGCTGGAGGTAAACGTTTTCATCTGGGCTGACATTAACCAAACCTTGGAATAACCACTAAGGAGGCTGTCCTATCAGAAGGTGCAAAGTACTGGGGCTGCTGTATTGCCATTTGGTGAATGGATTCTGGACCATGCAGTAGTCTCTGGTGGGATCTCTGGATGCCATACTAGTGGGTAATTGTTACGGCTTTACCTTATCATGTGCTACAAAAAAAAAAGAAGAAAAATTTTCCTGTCTTTCCTCTCTTACTTTCCCTCTCTGTTCTGCTCTAACCAAGTATGCTGACCTGTTCCACAAACCCCAAAATCCTCAACATGAAATATCTCCAAAAAGAAAACACGAATAAACCTAGAACCCCATCCTCCTACGTAGACCCCTACTACAATGTCTCCTTCTCCAACATCAGGGGTCTACGTTCTAACCTTCCAGAGGTTGAAACACAATTACAGGAGACGAAACCTGACATATTTTTTCTAAGCGAAACTGGAATAGGGCCGAGCACCTCTCTAGATGAGTTCATAATTAAAGGATACTCTAACTTAACATCTAAATCTGACCCCCAAGATCGCCACGGGCATGGAATATGTGCCTACATTAAAGATGGCCTCCCATGTGGCAGGGATATCTCCAGAGAAGACCCTAACCTACCTTATATGTGCTTCCGGGTTGCAGTTGCTTACACCACCGCATTTATATTTGCCCTCTATCGCCCCCCAAAACAGCGGAGTTACTGTCTTTAAGAGTATATCAGAAAAAAGTGACCACATCCTGTCTGCTCATCCCTGGCTAACATTCACAATTGCGGTGACTTCAATGTCCATAATGTGGAATGGCTGACCCACTCAAATAAGACTGATGATGAGGGGAGGTTCTGTTATGATTTTGCCATTGCCTATGACCTCACTCAGATTGTCCGCGAGCCCACCCGTGCGCCCAATATTACCGGTCAGTACTCAAGCCTTCTAGACCTTTCTCTGTCCACTTCCCCTGAACTATGCTCATGTTTCGTTCTATCTCCTCTGGGATCCTCCGACCACTGCGTCGTATCAGTTAAGATAAAAATGAAATATAATAAATCTACAGATGTACCTCTCCACCGTACTGTATACCGATACTCTATGGCGGACTGGGATAGCTTCCGTACATTTATATCTTATCTACCTCTCCATTACATGTTTAAAAAGGATGTGTCCTCTATAGTATCAGACCTGACCGAATGGTTACTTGTAGGCATATACCAATTCATACCATCCAAAAAATTCCAACAAAAACCTAACAGCCAGCCATGGTTCACCCCCGAATGTGCTGCTGCCATCGCACACAGAAATCACTTTTTCCGTAGCTACCGACATAATAGATGCACTGAAACTAAAGCTGCTTTCAGGACCGCCAGCAACCACTGTAAAAGAGTAATAAAAAATGCAAGAGAAATATATGCTCAATCCGTTAAATCCAAAGTAGCTGAGCAGCGGCTTGGTTCCCACCAGTTCTGGCAAATAGAAAATAGGATCCTGAACAGAAACGTGCGTTCTATTCCAACTATCATCAATGGATCAGAGGTCATCTCGACAGCATCCGACAAGGCCAGACTATTTGCCAAAAACTTTGCAGCAAATTCTACCCTGTGTGACGAAGGCCATCAACTCCCCATATTCGCTCTTATAACAGAAAACACGCTATGCAACATACAAATGCGTGAGGTCGCCAAGCTAATCAAGAACCTTGATTCCAGTAAAGCAACTGGTCCCGACGGTATTCCAATTATAGTGTTAAAAAAATTATAACCAGAACTTACCCCCATATTACAAAACTGTTTAAGCGTTGCCTTAAGGAGAAGTGCTTCACAACACCCTGGAAAACCTCATCAGTATGCCCTGTATTTAAGAATTCAGGTGATAAGTTATCCCCCTATCAGTACAGACCAATAAGTCTCTTGTGTGTCATGAGTAAGTTGCTGGAATCCACAATAAATAGAGAAGTAGTCAACCACCTCAGCAGAAATAACCTTCTTAGCGACATGCAATACGGTTTCCGTTCTGCTAGATCTACAGCAGATGTGCTAACGGTTATATCTCATAGGATTAGTGAATCTCTCGACAAAGGCTTCATTTCTAGGGTAATTGCTCTCGACGTATCAAAGGCCTTCCATAAGGTTTGGCATAAAGGCCAACTACATAAGATTTCCAGCTACGGTATAACTGGAAATGTTTTCTCGATCATTAAATTATTTCTCTAAGATAGGCTCATAAGAGTAGTGGTTGATGGTCAGAAATCAGAGGCCCACAGTATTAATGCTGGAGTCCCCCAGGGGTCCATACTGGGCCCAACTCTCTTCCTGATCTACATCAATGATATCCCAAAACACATACTAAAATCTTTCGTTGACATCTATGCTAATGACATGACCATCTATGGCAACACATCAAAGGCCGTAAATCATGATATTCTCTCTGATTCTCTCTCCTCTGATCTTGAGCGCATGGCACTATGGGAAAGAGGTGGCTGGTTACCTTTAATGCATCTAAGACCAAGCTCCTATCTCTGCATCATAAACGCTCTGATCCCCATCTGGCATCAATTGAAATGGATGGCTCTCGTCTAGGGGAAGCCCTAGGTGTTGATAAGCTCCTGGGTTTGGCTTTTACTCCTGATCTTAAATGGAACACATACATCAAGTCTGTGGCCAAGGTCGCTGGGAAAATGGTGGGATCCTTCTATCGCTGAAGAAGATATCTCACTAATGATGCAATTCTCTATCTATATAAAAGCCAAGTACGTCCAAAGAGGGAGTACTGCTGCCACATCTGGGCGGGAGCTGCTAAAAACAGCCTATCCTGCCTTGGCAGAGTACAAAATAGACTTCGTGGCTTGGTGGGGGATGCCCTTTTCTCTACCCTGCAACCTCTTTCCCACAGAAAAGACGTAACGAGCCTGTCGTTGTTCTATCGTTATTTCCATTGCAAGTGCTCGTCTGAGCTCCATTCTCTGCCCCCTCGCCAATCTTTTTCAAAAAACACCCGACTAGCTGAAACCACAATAATTTTCCCCACTCCTTATCTGTGCCTAAGTCAAAACGTAGATTCCATGAACAAAGCTTCTTTCTTAGAACTGCACGCATGTGGAACTCTGTTCCGCTCGCCTCTTTCCCTCCCGACTTCAACCTGGATGTCTTCAAGTCCAACACAAACAAATTCCTGATGAACCGCCCCACCCTAAGTAATGACACCTTACCAATTCTCCAATACTATTGCTACACTATCCCTTTGATTACTGTACACACAATAACCCTTATCCCCTAGTAGCCATTGGGCCTTGATAAATGGTGAACCCCATGTAAAAAAATGTTCTATTTGTTTATTTTTATAATTCGTATTTAAGGTAAATTGTTAACGCTTGCTTTGGGAAATAAAAGCAAAGAACATTTTATTTCTTTAAATAAAACTTGACTAAATTTATATTCTCTTCGGGTCCCGTTTTGCATTTGTGTCCTTTTTTATATTTTGTCTCTCTTTGTTTATTGTCATTTTACCTTTATTCACGAAACTTTGCTTTACTTTTTCTCCCAATTAAAAAAAAATATTTGTTACACCGAAAAACGTATTTTGGTGATGACAACTACAAAATACGTCAAGCCAGCTATTTTACAGTTCCTGCTGATATTTTCCTACCCGCTTGCACGCTCTGTTACACACACACACACACACACACACACACACACACACACACACACACACACACACACACACACACACACACACATTTCTAAATGATATATCTCTACGTAGAGGATACTTATTAATTAACCAATCATTATGGATTTTGTGGTACTGTTAGGCGTATGGAATATAAACAATCCGCTCGACTGGATTTATTCCGATTATGGTCGGCACTCCGCCGGATAAACACATTTCATTTAATGGGTTCAAGTGTTTCTGTCTACCTAATGAAGTAAAATGTATAAAAGGAAAAAAGAAAAACTATGATTGATATTCGAAAAACAAACAGAGGGGAAAATTTAATTTTAGATGAATGAATGCCTCGATTCTTTACCCCCTACCCCTAAACACAAAATCAAATAATAGAAAATCCCAACGAAAAGGAAAAGCTAAAAATTCCAAAAACCAAAGTGATAATCACTATAATATTTTAGCATCTTCCTAACCGCAAAATATAAATAAAAAAAGCTCCCGTTATCTAGTAATAATATTATTTTTTATAAATATTAATATTAATTACTTATGATATAAATAATAATAATAATAATAATAATAATAATAATAATAATAATAATAATAATAATAACTATTATCATTATTATTAACAAACGTATTTCATTACTGTTATGACTATTATTAGTTGTACTCATTAGGTGTTCTCACACAGGTCATCATCAAAGATTTCTTCGAGAAAAACCTTAGACATTCCTTGGAGTTTAAGTAAAGACAAATCTCCTTGATTACAAGAGCCAGGTACGTCCAAGGATGGAATACTGTTGCCACATCTGGGCAGGAGCTGCTAGAAAGGACTTGGCCTGCCTTGGTAGAGTTCAAAATAGACTTCGTAGCCTCGTAGGAGATGTCCTTTTCTTCTCCTTGCAACCTCTATCTCACAGAAGAGATGTTGCGAGTTTGTCTCTGATGTATCGTTATTTTCATGGAAAGTGTTCGACTGAGCTTCAATCTATGGTCCCCCCTCGCCAAACTTTCACAAGAAACACTCGTCTAGCTGTAAACACTATCAATAATTCCCCCCCCACTCTTTATCTGTGCCTAAACCTAAACGTAGATTCCATGAACAAAGCTTCTTTCTTAGAACTGCACGCCTGTGGAATTGTCTTCCGTTTTCCGGCTTTCCGGCTGACTACAATGTGGTTGTCTTCAAGTCTAACGTAAATAAGTTCTTGATGAACCGTTCCATATAAGTTATCAAATTTACCAAATTTTCATTACTAATGATTACTATAATGTCCAATTTCTACTGTACACTCTTTAACCCTTATCCTTGAGTGGCCTCTTGGCCTTGATAATGTGGTGATGCCTATGTAAAAAATAAATAAATAAATAAAAAAATACTGCTGCCGATTTGTGCTTGTATCATTTGTCTGAGAGCGTGTCTATTCTCATATTCCTTTTGGGTTACCTTACTAAATTCACGTATTATGTGGTTTATTGTTTTGTCTCTTTGTTAACAGAGTCTGCATTTTCAGTTTTCTTGTGTTTTGTCGATGTTTGCTTTTATATATTTAGTTCCAATTGTGTTGTTTTGTGCGGCTGTTATTAGGGATTCAGGTTATGTGTTCTTTTTGTAGTCACGTCCACGTGTCTTCGTGGGTCTCATCTTTTGTCATCCTTATGAATCATTTGTGTAGCTGTTTCTCTTGCTATATTTCTTTTCTCGCCTTATGTTTTGCCACTTTGTTCTCCTGTTTGTTTTACTGTGTATCTAGCTTTGGTGATTCATTTTTCTGTGTTTTGCATTTTGTATTTTTCTAGTTCTCTTTTTTGTATCATCCACACAGTCTTGTATGCAGCATCATTCTTTGGGTGTAATACTCTGTGTATGGTGTATAGTTTCCTGATCTTCTGGTCGAGATGCCACAGTTCTTCTTTGGTCCAGCCAACCTATAAATAGTCAAGAGTATCTTACTAGTGAATATATTAGTGTTGGGACGATTAATCGGGATCGAAATCAGGAATCGAAAAAATCGGACTTTTTGGGGTTATCGGATTCGGTATTGGAATCGGAAAAATTTGTGCCTATTTCCGATGCCAACAACGATTCTTTTAATTGGCTTTTTATTTGATTTTCTTTAAAGAAAAATACTCTAACGCTGATAGTAATACTAAAATAGTGAATATCTATTGATTTTAAACTATTACTAAAACTAAAATCGATAGATACCCCCCCCCACAAGTGTATCCTTACGTTTGAGAAAAGACCTGCATATTTAATATGTGTTTTTACGGTAATGGTGAAAAATAACAACTTCATAGTGTAATATTTAGAAATTTAGAAAGAATCGGAATCGGTAATTGTATCGGAATCGGAAAAAATATTGGAATCGTCCTATCCCTATAATCTTCTCAGATATTTTTACCTTTTATTAGGTTTCTACAATATAGTTCAGTTTCGATGAGTGTTCTTGTTCTTCAATAGTATTTATTTCCAAGTTTATCTTTCATTTCGGTGATCAATCTTTCTGTATTTTGAGTTATGTACTATATCTGTTTTCTGCCTTCTACACAGTCTCCTACATTTATCAGTTTTCTTCCTTCTTCATATCTTGTCACGTGGTCCAGCTTATGAATTGTCCGGAGTACGTAATTCGCGATACTGCCAGGTATTTAACCCTTTAATTAGATTTCTCTTGTATACCTTTGTTTCTAAGATATTTGTTGTGGTGGCACACATTCATTTGCATATGTGGATAGTAATTACACATAAATAGGAAGACTCAGTTAGTCTGAGTGTGTGTTCACCAGAAGCCACCGAAGGCCGCCGAGAGCAGATATGTTTCTCTAGCAAAGACTCTCTTATTTGACACCATTATGTAAATATCCTGTAAATATACCTTTTCCTAATACACTTCTTATTTGATCTACCTTGTTTGTTGAGTCGTCATTTGTATTGCTTGCTACGTTACTTGTTTCAACCTGCAAACTTAACAACATTCATTATACTTTCCCATCTTTTCTTTCATTTCAGTAAATGTGATGGTGTCTGCTTCCAAAACTTCCACATATTTATAAGTGCCGAGTTTACTAAACGTCCTTATCCCCTCTTATTTGAGCAATTACATGCCCTTTGATGTCTCCAGTTGTCCTCTTTTTCATCTCTAGTAACGCACGTTTTCTATTCCAAGTTGAATTCCAATGTCCTGGCTGTATATTCTAATCATGTTTATAAGATCCCCTAGTTCCTTTTTGCTTTTTGCAAATAGCTCCACGTCATTCATACATATAAGGCGGTTTGTGTTCTGTGTTTGTAAACTTGTATCCAGCATCGCAGATGAGTGGCATCATTGCAGTGATAAATAATAGTGGTAATAGCGAAGATTTCAGATCCTTTAATTGTAAAAGAAAAAGAAATAAAACTATATACTTAACAATATACTTCTCAGTCTCTATCTCCCCCAAACCATCTCTCTCTTATATATATATATATATATATATATATATATATATATATATATATATATATAACTACTTAATTTACTCACATAAAATTAATATACGAAAGTATAGATTTATGCGTGAACTTTAAGTATTTACTTCAAAAGTGCTCAATACGTATGGAGAGCTAGTTAGTAAGTTATAGAATGTATATGGCGATTATACTGAATATTCCGCGTTTCATCCACTTTAGGATTATTCAGGCTTATGCCCGAATTTCTGTGGTTGTTTGTCGTTTTTATATGCGCATCATGAGATTTTAGTTAGCTAATCAGCTTTCTAGTATCCACCGCGCCCTTCCTATCAGCTAATGAGCATGCATTTATCGGACAAAGGCCTATTTGACCTCTGGTTGACCTGTTCCTTTGTGTGTGCTCTATTTAGCCTGATTATAGTAATTGAGTAATAACTCAAGCGATGAAAATGCATTTAACAGGTCAACCAATATCTACGAAACAGCCCTAAAAAATAGTGGATACAAAAAATCGATATCAAATATAAGCAACAAAACACCAATAACTATAATAAAATTAAAAATAGAAGAAAAAGAACTATAAGTTGGTATACGGCCCCATACAATCAAATGTTAAAAACAAAACTTGGCAAGAAATTTCTAGATTTTATTGAAAAACACTTTCCCGCAACCAACCCCTTACACAAAATCTTTAATAAAAATACCTTAATGTTATCCTACAGTTGTTGCGAAAATTTAGAGATGATAATTAAAGCACATAATAACAAAATATTAAGCAAAACAATGTAAACAACAACAAAATAAACAATGAAAAAAGTAGACACCATGACAAAAATAAAACTAACACTAGCAGAAATAATAATAATGATAATGATAATAATAATAATAATAATAATAATAATAATAATAATAATAATAATAATAAACCAACCTCGGGCAAGAACAACCATACTATAAATAAAAATACTAATAACGAACAAGATAAATGCAACTGTAGACACCACACACTTTGCCCACTTCAAAATAAATGTCTAAGCAAAAGCATAGTTTACCAGGCCACAATATTTGCGAAAAAAACCCCGAATAACAAGAAATATTACGTAGGTATGACTTCCTTAGATTTCAAAACTTTATACTATGACCACAAAAGTACATTCAACAATAAAAAACACCGTATGAAAACAACACTAGCGAATAAATACTGGGAACTCAAGGAAAGCGGACATACGCCGGTAGTCGAATGGAAAATAATAAGACAAGCTACCACGTGTAGGGACCTAGACGACCCATGTAGATTATGTCTTCATGTAAAATTTGCTATCCTGTACTTTAAAGAACCCCAACATCTATTAAACTGTAGAAGAGAAATAGCAAACAACTGAGTTCACAAGATAAAATTTACTCTAGGATAGCCATACAAAATAGTTTTAAAACTAACAAAAACAATAGAAAATAAACAAATAAATAAATTAAATAAACATGAATATACATAAACGATCACACATATATGTATGTATATATATATATATAAATATATATATATATATATATATATGTTTGCATATATATGTGTGTACACATATATATATTTATATATAAACTAACATTAATAAAAAAAATAAAAAAAACACACTAACCTAGATTTAAAACAGATAAAGAAACTAAATATCCAGGCTAAATAGAGCACACTCAAAGGAACAGGTCAACCAGAGATAAAATAGGCCTTTGTCCGATAAATGCATTCTCATTGGCTGATAGGAAGGGCACGGTGGATACTAGAAAGCTGATTGGCTAACTAAAATCTCAATAGAAGATGCGCATATAAAAACGACAAACAACCACAGAATTCGCGCATAAGCCTGAAGAATCCTAGAGTGGATGAAACGCGGAATATTCAGTGTAGCTTAATCGCCATATACATTTTATAACTTACTATATATATATATATATACATATATATATATACATATATATATATATATATATATATATATATATATATATATATATATATATATATATATATATATGGGTGCTAGTTTCCCCATATTGAAAAACTGTGATAAGGTGAAACAGTCTATTTGTGGATTAATACCCTTTTATTGGTAAAATGACTTTATCTGGAGCCGGTCTAGTTAGTCATAAGTGATCAAATGGAAATCAGTCTTTCTTCGACGGGAAAACACTGCACGGCACAGATGTTCTATTTGCTCTATGGTCTGAAAATCAAGTGGAGGTCCGAATCGTCATATGAATATCCACAGTTAAGCAGCACCAATTAGCCTCCCTCATTCTCAGCATAAGTGTGACCTCTGCAACAAAATGTGTATGAGCAGAGGTGGTCTGAAAAGTCACGTTCGTTCCCACAGAAGATAGAAACTTCATCTTGATTACATCTTCACATGTATAAATATATATGTGCATAACTGTATACAATAAAATCAAAAATCAAATCAAATAAAAAATGAATAAAATAATAAAATAAAATAAACAATTAAATTTTTAAAAATTATTTAAAAAATAACAAAATTTTTAAAAATAAGTACATGGAATGGATAAATAATCTATAATATGAATCTCATCTGTCTGTTTAAATATATGTATGTATGTATGTATGTATGTATGTATGTATGTATGTAGCAACGTTGAGTCTGGCCAGTACAAGATGGGTGACCATTTGGTAATTCTAGGCTCTGCATGCGCTTTTCGCTTATCTCGGTATTGTTTCTAGTCGTCCTGAACCTCCACTTGCCGCTGGTATTCAACAATGTCGAATCAGCAGAGGTGTGGTTAGAGATTGCGCAACTCTTGCCACAAAAATTTCACGCGCAGGCATCCTTACAGTGGGTATCCATAGTCTATTAAGACTGAAGGGAGCCTGTATGTATGTATGTATGCATGTATGTATGCATGTATGTATGTATGTATGTATGCATATATGTATGTATGTATGCATGCCTGCCATAAACTTTCGACAGAGGCGACGGATTTTCACGATGTCGATATCATTTTGAAGCTCGACTCTTCGGACGACAAATACCGAAAAAATGGCTAAAAACATTATTTCCTTCACCCTCAACTGGGCACTTTTCTACAGAAAGGGGTCGCTTTTTTCGCTTTCGATATTTTCGATTGACTAGCCTTAATTCAAAAATTCGTCACTTCCGGTATGGAGATGGCCGCAACAGCGAAGACGTCACGTTTTTTTCCATTCTTTTCCTTCTTTGCGGTACGGTTCGAGCCTGCCTGCCTACTACCATTTTTTTTCTTTGTTCAAGACACACCTCCAAACACCCGGGCAACGCCGGGCACCCAGGCTAGCCTACAATAAAGAAAGGGAAATATGGTCTTCTTCTGTCGAGAAGTGACAATTGGAATATATATATATATATATATATATATATATATATGTAACCAAGTTATGGGGTTGATATGCCGTTATAGAGAAAGAGCCAAAAGAACGAAAAAATAGGACGATCAAATGACTCTTTGGTTAGAACAGACAAAGGAAAAAGTATGTCAAGAGATACTTATTGTTGTAACGGTCAGAGTTTGGAGTGAGCTGGCTGTTTATTTTGAAACACAGAATTCGAGATGAAATGACAGGCGGTTGTTTATTTTAGAAAACAAGGTTTGAAAGCTGATGACAGGCAAGTTTTCTTGTTGTAAACAAATACAAACTCGTGATGTTTAAAGGGCATTGATGGATATGTATATATTCCTCGAACACAGAGAAAAGAGAAGAAGAAGAAGAGAGGAGGAGGAGAAGATAGAAAAAGAGAGAATTCGTTTTTGGCGAATTCAGATGGTGTTAAAGTCGGACAGAGAGGGCTTTTGACTTAAAACAAGTATCTCCAATAGCCGAAAAACTTATCTGAACTCGAGTCACAAGCTACCGTTTTAAAATAGCTACAGCCAACTTCCTTCAAACTCTGAAATATTATTAGACCATTATTATTGTGAATAAACCCAGAATAATTGTTTATTCGTGTGTGGAATCGTTTTAATTTCCTTTTTCACCACACTAAAATCCACGGCTCTCTTATCGGCGATGTTCGCCGGTAAGCGGGTACACAAAGACAGGTCCGGAGTATAAATTTAGACGATCAACTGATAATTCTGTCACTACCCCATACCAGCAACATTAAAACGGCTAAGAATTATCACCGGCAGTGGTCACTGGAAGGACGAAAATAGTGAGCTGCAAACCGCCAGAGTCGGGTCGTTTTCAGGCTGCCGTAATTGGAGTGGAAGAGCTCTGAGGTCGACGATCGTCTCAACCGACCGGCTGAAGGGGGTGAAATTTGGTGGCCGTTGACCAAGGATTATCGAAATCAGGAAGAAGGTGTGTTAGCTAACCAGGCAGACGGATTCAAAACCAAACAAAAAAAACAGGAGGTTTACTGTTTACAACAGGTGGGACCTCCCAACAAGCGAGTCAACAAAAGCAGCGCAGAACCAACAACATCTCAGCGATCAGGTAGGAAACCACCTTATTTTCGTTCTTATCACTTTCTTTTGCTTGTCGGTATTCGTTTTTGGACTTCTTGTGGGCTTTTTCAAAGAGCGCTTATATTTTTTTTTGTTTTGTCTATTGTTATTTTATACGTAATCCGCTAGGACTATTACCATGACCAATGAAAACGGTAGATCTGTAGAGGAGTTAGGGCGTAGGATTGAAGAAGGGGGACGGCTAACCCCAAAACTTAACGTAACGGGATCCAGAGTCCCACTGTTCACAGGTTTGGCTGTGGAGTTGGGACCCTGGCTCAAAGCAATAGAGAAGAAAGGGCGTATCTATAACCTGTCGGATGCCGATATGATTTCACTGGCATACGACTATACCGAGGATGCTGCTTCAGAATAGATTGGAGAGTATTTGGATAAATACAAATCCCAAACCAACTGGAAGATGTTTGAAAATGACATCCAGCGGCACTTCGGCAGTCACTCGAGCCGAACGGAGGCAGCTCGAGCGCTGGTAGGTGTGAGGCAGAGGGGTGGCGAATCCATCGCTCACCTAGAGGGACGCATGAGCGTTCTCGCTAAGGTAGCTTACCCAGATCAAGATCGGAGAAATGATCCGGCTACACAGGCCCAGCTGGCAGAGTTCTTCACGGACGCTTTGAGCAATTCCCTGTTGCGTGAGGACGTGGCAAGGGCACAGCCTAACACGTTGGAGGAGGCCTTTGCACAGGCTCGAAGGGCTGAAGCCCTCCTCCTGAGATTAGGAAAATTAGAGGAGAACCAGACAGCCTGGTTGAAGGTCTTCTACGGATGCGGTCGACGAGGACACATCCGAGCAAAGTGCCCTGAGCTTCACCAGAGTGGGGAAGAAGAAGCCTCGAATCCAGAACACTGGGACTTAAGGGGAGGGGGGAGACACATACCCCATCCCAACTTTAAGAGGGGTCTAAAGTGCTTTGTTTGCCAGAAAGAAGGGCACAGGGCATATGAATGTAGAAATAGGGATAGAAAGAATCCACCCGGACCCAAATTAAAACTCACGTCCCATAAGAAGATTCCAACAAGGAAATCTTTAAACTAGTTAGGGTTGCCCCAATAGCGAAAGGGCGGGTGACCCCTAAGAGAGATAAGAATGTCCGGGGAAGCATAGATGGGGCTTTAAAATTAAAATGCTACAATTGCGGAAAAGAGGGGCACTACAGTTACCAGTGCAGAGACGGGGTGCACTGTTTCAACTGTGGCCGCCCGGGACATCCAAAGAGGGCCTGCATGCTGAGGCCTAAGTGTTTTAAGTGCGGCAGTGAAGAACACTTAATTCAAAGTTGCAAGGCGAAAGAGTTCGTACGGTGTGACGAGTGTAAGGAAAGAGGGCACACAGCAACTAGCTGTCCACTAAGGAAGAAGGAGACATGCCAGGGGTTTGGGAAAAGCGGGCATTTGTGGGACAGTTGTAGAAAGAGGAAAAGTAAGGTTAAGAATCCTTCGAATAAGGATAGAGATGGGATTAGGTTATGTCAAATATGGTCCGAAGATGACGAACTCACCTTCAACATTGAAATAGAGGGCAGAACGTTCAGAGCGTTGATAGACACCGGATCGGAAGTCTCAGTCATTAGTTCTTTAGAGTTGCAAAGACTAAGACTCCCCGCCGACCGATTTATGTCGATTAAAGTGAACGCGTTTCAGGCAGATGGGGGCAGATTTAGATTAGATTGGATGCTGGAAGAAAAGATAAAGGTGGGCAAGACTAAACCACCTTTGCTACCTATATACAATCGCCTATACTGAATCCTCATCAGCTCAAAACTCTCTGTATCCCCAGACTCTTAATTTCTCAAATCTTATATCACCAAGACATCCTTCTTAATTGATACAAGAATCCTCCTGAGCAGTTCAACATCCAGTGATCATGTATCTAATCCTCATGAAATTGCTTATATCACCCTGAATATTACCTTAAATTTTCATTCTATCCCTAAGCTAAGTAGAACACCTAATAATACTCTAGTCAACTACTTTTAAAATTAGATAAACCCAGTTTCAATATTAGAAGGCTTCGTCCCTCACCTTGACTACGGACTTGTACAATAAGCCATGAAACTATTGTACCTAAAATTCCTCTCAAAACTGCAAAATACTGCTGCTTGTATACTAAGTACCTCCTATAGATACTTTACCTCTAAGATGACTGCCTTGTCTGTTTTGCATGACAAACCTTATTTTTTACTTAAATTCTCTTTCTCCTGATCACTAACAAATCAAAACTGCTCTATTTCCTAAGTTGCCACTAAACCTAATCCGTCTCACGTAACTTAGAGGGGTCCTTGCTCTCCGCCCTTGACCCTAACAAACTCGTAAATCGATACCCATTAACACCTAAAATTTCCTAGGCATGCTCCTGATTATAACTCCTAACCCATAACCAAGCTTCTAAGTAAATACTTACTAGCCATAGTCCTATACATTGACTTAAAGTAATCTATAATGAACAGTAACCATTAATATCTCTTTATTAAGAGATAGTATTGCAATAATTATTACACAAACTAAACCGGTACTCATTGAAATAAAAACTTCCGGATATTAGGAGAAAGGCGAAGTCATTCTCCTTCGTTGTAGTCTAAAGGCAACTTACTCAAATTACTCAAATTGTCTAAAATTCCATGCATTCGTATACAATACTACTTATCCATCCATCTATACTTTAACTATACTTACAGAATATGCAATAACCTATATCTATCAGGTATAACTGTACTCCATATCAAATGTTCTCTTGTATCTATACTGAGCATATCTTATCTTTCAGTCTTACTAAATGTCCGGTTTGGGCACCAAATCAGAATTTCTAATAGCAAGTAGATCATACTCTAACACTTTATCCTAATCCTAAACCTACTAAACCATATCTAACCATACATTCCTAAACCTACTAAACCATATCTAACCATACATTGCTAAACTTACAAAACTATATCTAACCATACATTAACTCGTCTCTCTCGATCCAATACTGTAGCGAATTTAGCTGCTTCCACTGCATGAATTTTTACCTATACCCTCTCCCAGTAAAAATGAAAATGGAAAGCATAATAATGCCCTTTTTTAACCACGCTTGAGGAGTGAAAATTTTCTGTAGAAGCTAACCTAAATGCCCGGTTTTTCCAGGAGATATTAACCTAAATAACCAATAAATATTAACTACCCATGCGGGGTCGCAGAAATACCTGGATTAGGACCCAGGCGCGGGGCGAACCCCCTCGGAGCTGATGGACCCGTAGGTCTTCCCAGGTCATCCGTCTAGGAGAAGGAAAACTCTGAAACTAAACCTAGGGGAGGGAGGCCTCTTCAGTCCTGGACGACAACCTTCCTAGAGCTGGTGACTCAAACAAATCACCGGTTGGCAAACCTAAACTGCTTAAGGAGGAGATAGACTCTGTCTATCGCCCGGCTTTCATACTCCTTCTTTGCCTATTGGTCAGGCGTAGAGGTACTATCACAGGGACTCGTCTGAATCACCCAGTGGTTGACCTTGTTTCCTGACTAGGGCAATGAACGCCGCTTTTCCCCACTCCCGCCACATAACATCCCCCTAAACTGGACACAGTGGGGTGCTTCAGTGCCATATATGTCGGTGCAGTTGGATTGGGCTGGCTTTGCCTAATGGATTGAGGGTACCGGATTGACAGTTCCTGGCTGCTGTTTCCGACTGATAGTACAGGAGCCCTAACTCTTTGGTAGCGCTTAGAGCGGCTGCTCCATCAACAGTTGTAAAATATCGGGATGTTTGTAGTGCCATGTCGCGCATGGAAAGGGACCCTGCACTCATCCCCGGTGGGCTTTCCTGAGGCCACAATCCTGTGGGTGAGGACAGCTGATGGTCTACTTGTATTGCATGGCTGGTATTCTGCACAACTACTTGTCCAGCACCACCTCACTCATCCACCCTAACTGAAACTTTTAAATAAAATAAAATGAAATGACAGCTCAAACAAAAGTTACGTTTAAAACAGGACCAAACTCAAAGAAAACCAACCTGCCTCCTCCTTTGAGGCTTGCATTTACTAATATCCGCGGGCTTAGAACTAACTTAGATGATTGTTATGATTTAATTTGTTGTTAAGAGTTATCCCCCTTGGGATTGACATTCATAATAAAAGCGCCCTCTGTTTCATTTTCCCGCTCGATCCTTTCAAGAGCGTACGTGTATTTTACAGTTAATAAAACCTTTCTAAAAGGCAATTCTTTACTTACTGATACTATTCACTTCAATTTTATTAACTGTAAAAAAAAAAAAAAAAAAAAAAATAATGGATCGAATCTTACGTCCCGACAGATTCGAGGTGGAACCTACATGCCCTAATTCCGAAAAATCCTATAGGCATTGGAAATTAACCCTCCAGAATTATATCCGCTCACATAATAACGGATTAATCGAAAACACTTCAGATAATTTCTTTGCCTTGATCAATTGTATTTCAGCTTCTGTTTTCGATTTAATAAGCGATAAAACCGACTACGATAGTGCATTAAGAACATTGGACGCCGCTTATTTAAAACCTGAAAATATTGTTTATAATAGATATCGATTGATGACGACGAAGCAACAAACAACACAAAATATAGATGCCTTCATACTACAATTGGAAATGCTTGCCAAAACATGTAACTTCGAAGCGGTTTCTGCTGAAAAAAACAAAAATCAATACATTCGGGAAGCTTTCATCGGCGGAATGTCTTCTTCGTCCATCCGACAACGACTGTTAGAAAAACCCATCCTGACTTTACAAGACACATATGCCACGGCCAGATCTCTTGAACAAGCAGAAAAGCATTCGATAAGCTACGCAAATAACTTTACTGTAGCAGCTACAAATAATCCTTCGGGCTACAATCGTATAGCTGTGACTAAAGAAAATATGCATCCAAAAGGGGTTTGTTTTTTCTGTGGAAAATCACGTCATCCTCGATATTTATGCCCTGCACGAAACGCCGAATGTAAAAAATGCAAAAAAAAATGGTCATTGGGCTAAAGTGTGTAAATCTTCTATTTCTAACACTCATACTGCTGTTCTTTATGACGACTCTGACTACCCCTCACCTTCTCTATCCTGACTAGGAACTAACTCCAAAGATGTCACATTCACTCAATGCCAAATTAACGGGCACTTCGTGAACGCTATGGTGGACTCCGGCAGTGTAAAAACATTCATTAATGAAAATACTGCTAAAAAACTTAAACTCTTCACAATACCTAAAAACAAAACTATAGCTCTGGCTGCTTCCGATCAACATGCTAAAATAACTGGCGAAGCTGTCGTGGATTTAATACTGAAAGATAAAACCCATTCTGGAATAACAATTGAAACCATGTAAAACCTTTTCATTGATTTAATAATCGGAAAAGATTTTTTAAAAAAATATAAAAAAGTAACACTTAAATTCGACGGTCCTAGAGACAAACTTATAATTGGAGCTATAAACACGAATAATTTTTTTCCTACCATAAACGTTCCACCCCCTCCTCTCTTTTCTAATCTTTCTCCTCATACTACTCCTATTGCGACAAAATCCCGACGTTACACTTTTGCCGCCAACAAATTCATAAAAGAAGAGACTGCTAGAATGTTGAAAGAAGGCATAATTGAACCTTCGATATCTCCGTGGCGAGCGCAGGTTCTTGTAACTTCGAATGAGAATCATAAGAAAAGAATGGTAGTCGACTACAGCGATACCATCAATAGATTCACGGAACTAGACGCTTACCCAATGCCTAATATCAATAAGATGGTAGACGACATCGCTCAATATAACATCTTCTCTACTCTCGACCTAAAATCTGCTTATCACCAAATATCTATAAATCATGCTGATCGTAAATTCACTGCGTTTGAAGTAAGTGGCAAACTTTTTCAATTTACTCGTCTTCCTTTTGGCGTCACCAATGGAGTAAGTGCTTTCCAGAGGAGCATAGACTATATTATAGAAAAAGAAAATCTAACCGATACCTTTGTGTATGTTGATAACGTAACTATATGTGGGAAAAATCAAGAAGAACACGATTACAATCTTCAAAAATTCTACAAAATTGCTAAACAATATAACATCACTTTAAATGAAAATAAAATCATAATTTCTTCTAGTTCTATTACTCTACTCGGCTACACCATAGAAAATAATCAAATAGCTCCCGATTATCAAAGACTAAAACCATTACTCGAAATGCCACCTCCGCTGAATCTTAAATCTCAAAAAAGAATAGTTGGGATGTTTTCCTATTACTGCAAATTCATTAAAAAATTTTCTGATAAAATTTTATTACTAAATCAAAACAAAGAATTTCCACTACCTCCATCTGTATTAAAATCTTTTCAAACATTGAAAAATGATCTAAAAGACGCCACTTTAATAACGGTAGATCCAAATAAAGAATTTGAAGTAGAAGCGGACGCTAGTAACTATTGCATTGCTGCAACACTAAATCAAGAAGGTCGTCCTATTGCATTTTTTTCAAGAACTCTCAATACTAACGAAATTAAGCACCATGCAGTAGAAAAAGAGGCAGCCGCTATTGTAGAAGCTCTCCGTAAGTGGCGACATTTTCTACTCGGCAGGCACTTTAAAGTCATCACAGATCAGAAGAGCATCAGCTTCATATTCGACAATAAAAGAAAATCTAAAATTAAGAATGACAAAATATGTCGTTGGCGTATAGAATTATCCCAATACAATTTCACTATAGTTTATCGACCTGGACCTGAAAATATTGCTGCTGACACATTCTCTCGCATCACTGCTCTTACTTACAATCTACAAGATCTTCGTGATTTACATAAACAATTATGTCATCCTGGTGTTTCAAGATTAAGCCATTTTATAAGAACGAGGAACCTCCCTTTTACTTTGGATCAAATTAAGAATATTACTGACTCTTGCTCATCCTGTCAATTACTGAAACCCAAATTCGCCAATACCAATGGAGGGACTCTCATTCAAGCCATATTACCTTTTCAACGATTAAATCTTGATTTTAAAGGCCCTCTACCTACTTCTATACATGGCAACAAATATCTACTTACTCTAATTGATGAGTATTCCCGTTTTCCTTTCGCTTTTCCTTGCAGAGATATGACAAGCAAAACCATTATCCACTGTCTAAACAAACTCTTTTCAATTTTTGGTTTGCCTGACATGATACATACTGACCGTGCTTCTGATTTCTTAGCAAGAGAAATAAAGGATTTTTTACACAAAAAAGGAATTGCTACTTCTAAAACAAGTAGGTATCATCCTGAAGGTAATGGACAGATTGAAAAACTCAACGGTACCTTATGGAAGGCCATTCAAACAACATTACATTCTAATCAAATGAAACTACCTTATTGGGAAGACATACTACCGGACGCACTTCATTCAATTAGATCATTACTTTGTACTGCCACTAATATGACTCCCCATGATAGACTATTTAAATATAGTCGTAAATCTGCTTCCGGAATTTCAATTCCTTCTTGGGTTAAACCAGGCCCAATATATATTAGAAACCACACTAAAACAAGTAAACATGACCCTCCTGTAACGCCTGCCACCCTAATAGATGTCAACCCCCACTACGCTTATTTTCAACTACCTTCTGGTACTGAAACCACTGTCAACGTTCGAGACTTAGCTCCAAACTCATCAAATGAAGAAAACTCTAATAATAATCCTACTACTTCAGAGACTTTATTTGAACCTTCTACTAATGAAAACATTGGTCATGAGGAAGACAAAAATCAATCGTCTGATCTTGAAGAAAATCAGATTTCACTAAAAAATAATACTGAAAATCAGCATTCCTGCCAATCTGTGCGGAGGTCGTCCCGAGTTCGACAATTCCCTAGTAAATATAAGGATTTTGTGACTAAATACTGAAAAAACTGCAGTTTGGGTTCATATGTTATTTGTAAATAAAATGATTCTTATGTGATTGTAAAAAAAAAAAAAAAAAAAAATTTGTCTATAATTAATTACCCCTTACTTGAATACTTTAGGACGGGGAAAATGTTATGATTTAATTTGTTATCCCCCTTGGGATTGACATTCATGTTATCCCCCTTGGGATTGACATTCATAATAAAAGCGCCCTCTGTTTCATTTTCCCGCTCGATCCTTTCAAGAGCGTACGTGTATTTTACAGTTAATAAAACCTTTCTAAAAGGCAATTCTTTACTTACTGATACTATTCACTTCAATGATACTGAGTCATTTCTCCTTGTAAACACCCCGGATATCTTAGCATTAAGTGAAACTAACCTTCACTCCTCCATTCCCTCTAACCACTTTAACATGCCTGGTTATCTCCCACTCTACCGTAAGGACTCGGACAGACATATGCTTGGACTTGGAGTCTATATTCGAAACACCCTCCACCTAACTAGAGAAATAAAACTAGAATCAGAGGGCCAGGCCTTTATGTGCTTCAGACTAAATATGCAACACAATATTAGCTACTTGTATTTTCTCTACCGCTCTCCCTCAAACCAAGACTGTACCCTAATAAACAAAGTCTCAGACAGCATAGATATAGCACTTTCCCTCGATACTAGCGCACAAATACATGTATTTGATGACTTCAATGTCCACCACAGTAACTGGCTAGGATTCTCAAATCACACAGACGTAGCTGGTAGCGCAACTCATAGCTTCTCTATATCTCATTCCCTATCTCAGTTGGTTACATTTCCGACACGTTTCCCAGACCAGCACGATCAACATGCCTCACTTCTAGATCTCTTTCTGACAACGGTTCCCAATGACTGTACAACAAATGCCCACAGCCCACAGCCCACTCGGGAATGCTGATCACGCTGTGATAATGGTAGAAATCAGCCTAAATTCTCGCCCTAAAACTGAAGACCCACTTCTCAAAACAACGAGGTATTACAAAAAGGCTGATTGGGAAGCCATCAGGGAGCTCATCAGAGATGCCCCATGGCAAAATATCTTTACTCTTCCAGCGGAACAGTGTGCAAATGAGACAACTGAATGGTTCAAAACTGCTATTGAAGCACATGTTCCCGCACGGAAATACTATAGCAAGCCCCACTCTCCCCAATGGTTTACTTCTGCTTGTGCAGCTGCCATTTGTCAAAGGCAGCATGCGTTCCGCAGATTCAACCGACATAAGTCCAGCTCAAATAAACAGAAGTTTATAGAAGCTAGAAATAATTGTAAGAGAGTGATAGACACAGCTAAGTCAGATTACTCTGAAACCACCAGAAAGCGCATCGAAGCACAGAAATTAGGAACCCGGGATTTTTGGAAAATCTACAACAGCGTAGTTAATAATGGACAGTCAATTATTCCCCCACTAACAAACAATCATGAGGTTGCTTGCACGGCAACTTACAAGGCTAATCTGCTTGCCAGTCGGTTTGCCTCAAACTCCACACTGAACTCGGTACACCACTCACTCCCTGATTTTCCTCTGCGAACAGACGCCACACTTGACGATTTGAAAATCACCCCTTCTCAGGTACATGCTATTATAAAAAACCTAGACACCTCAAAAGCATGTGGACCAGATCTCATCCCGGCTGTGCTATTAAAAAAATGCTCTGCCGAGGTTGCTCCAGTTCTGTCCAAACTTTACAATAAATGCCTTAACGAATCGTGTTTTCCCGACTGCTGGAAAACCGCCTCTGTGGTACCAGTCTTCAAGAATTCTGGTGAAAGAACTGACCCACTAAATTATCGCCCCATTAGCCTCCTCCCGCTTTTCGCCAAAATATTTGAGTCCTTAGTTAATCAAGCCCTAGTCCAGCACCTAACAGCTGCTAAACTCCTGACTGACAAACAATATGGATTCAGGCAAGCCCGTTCAACAGCAGATATCTTAACTGTAGTTTCTGAACGTATATACCGTTCATTGGATAAAACAGGGGAGGGTAGAGCGGTGGCCCTTGATATATCTAAGGCTTTTGACAGGGTATGACACGATGGTCTTCTAAGGAAAATTGGATCATATGGAATCACTGGAAGAATTCATAATGTAATTAAATCCTTCTTAAGTAATAGAAAAATCAAAGTTGTCCTCGACGGACATACATCCAAACAATATGACATAAATGCGGGAGTACCTCAGGGGTCTATACTTGGACCTCTATTATTCCTGATATTCATAAACGACCTCCCTGATAATATTGTTTCGGAGATGGGTATATTTGCCGATGACACCACTCTCTATAACAGATATGAGGGGAAAACAAATGAACACATATCCAAGGAAATGGCAGAAACACTAGAGGACGACCTCCAATATGTAGTGGAATGGGGACAAAAATGGTTGGTCACATTCAATGCTGCTAAGACTAAGCTTGTTTCATTCAATAACTACAAGAAACCTTCTCTACCACCAATAGCAATGGCCAAGAACACATTGCCTGAAAGTACTTCTTTTAAACTCCTCGGCCTAACGTTTACAGGGAATATGAACTGGGATAGATACATTGAGAGCATTGCCAAGGCTGCTGCGAGGAAGGTTGGCTCCCTCTACCGTGCTAGAAAACTACTTACGCCTGCCAGTATCCTATACCTCTATAAGGCAACCATTCGCCCATGTATGGAGTACTGTTGTCACATCTGGGCTGGTGCATCTGCTGCTTGTCTCTCGCTCCTGGACAGGGTTCAAAAAAGAGTCGCCAACCTGATAGGTCCTGAACTGTCATCTAGGCTTCAACCTCTGTCCCATCGACGAGATGTTGCATCCCTCTGCCTGTTCTACAAATACTTTAATGGTGAATGCTCTGACGAACTGCAAACACTTGTACCTCCCGACGTAACTACCCCCGACAAACCCGACAAGCTACTAAGTCTCATCCCTTTACAGTAGAGATCCCTAGGTGCAAGAAAGCCTTTTACTCCAATAGTTTCTTCCCCAGAACTGCGGGTCTTTGGAACTCCCTTCCGGGATTCTGCTTTCCCAACTGCAATGATATGCAGAAGTTCAAGTGTAATGTTAACAAACATCTTTCTACTCTTCTCCCTTCATAATGACCCCGCTAATTAATTCCCTAATAGCAGCCCCCTGCTTCAAAGTGGCACTGTGCCTTGTTTGGGGTGAAAATTAAATAAAAAAAAAATAAAAAAAAATCCCACACATTGTATGTAGCACCAAAAATGACCCACGACGTGATACTGGGAGGAGACTGGCTGAGAGAGAGGAAAGCTGTATTAAAATTCGACCCTCCAAAGTTAATCCTTGGGGAGGAAGAGATTATGTTAGGTAGCACGAGGCTCACTCAAGTGGATCTTGTGTTTCGTGAAGATTTAAAGATTCCACCTAGAACAGCGGTGACGAGCTGGGGTGAGATAGAAGGGGCTATAAAGGATAGCGAAGCCATTTATCAGGTTTTACCCCTTCCTACATAGAAGAGGACGAGGACGTGACCGTGTTACCAGCATTAGTGCAGGAAGGTCAGACGAAGAATTTTCCGGTAATGGTAGCCAATACGAGTCTGAAGACGGTTAACATTAAATCAGGAACTAAGTTGGGCAGAGCTTCAGTGTTAACATTAAAAACTAGAGTGAGGCGCGAAGGAATGCCTGTAGAGAGTGAAGCGGTTAGTGACAAGGTAAAATAAGACTGCCCTGACCAATACCGAGAGAGATTAGAAAGACTATTGAAAGCTAATAAGCGAGTGTTAGCTAATTCAGATAAGGAATTAGGTAAGACGCATACAGTAAAAATGTCGATTGACACAGGAGACCACCAACCAATAAAGATGAGGCCATACAGAGCGCCTATTTGGAAGAGAGAGTTGGTTGAGAAAGCAGTGAAGGAGATGGGAGAGGCTGGAATTATTGAGCCATCTCAATCACCTTGGGGTTTCCCAGTAGTAATAGTAGAGAAAAAGGACGGGGGAAATAGATTTTGCGTAGATTTTAGAGAACTTAATAAGATAACAAAATCTACTGCTTATCCTCTGCCTTTGATAGACGATATTTTAGCGATGCTAGCGAAGGCTACATGTTTTTCCTCCTTAGATTTAAGATCAGGTTACTGGCAAGTGGCAGTAAACGAGAAGGACAAACCTAAGACGGCTTTCTGTTGTCATATGCGGTTATTCCAGTTCCGTGTTATGCTGTTTGGGCTAGCAGGAGCTCCTGGTGTTTTTCAGTCATTAATGGCAATAGTGTTGAGAGGATTTGAACATTTTGCCATGGCATATTTGGATGATATCTTAATATTTTCAAAAACCCCGGAAGAGCACTTTAAACATCTACAGGCTGTGTTAGATCATCTAAAATATCATGGCTTGAAATTAAAGATGGAAAAGTGTCAATTTATGAGGAAAGAGACTAAATATTTAGGATTGATCATAGACCAATCTGGAGTAAGGCCAGATACTGATAAAGTAAAAATTATAAGGGCGATGCCCAAACCTCAAACAGTTAGACAAGTTAGAGCATTTATAGGAACTGTAGGTTATTACAGAAGGTTCATAGCAGGATTCTCTAGAATAGCTATACCTCTAATTAATCTAACGAAGAAATATGCAAGGTTTGATTGGACCGAGGCGTGTCAGAAAGCATTCGATACGTTAAAGGCCGAACTGACATCCACCCCTTTATGTATTTATCCCGATCTGAACAAGCCTATGGTCTCATATACGGATGCTAGTGATACGTGTGTGGGAGCATGCTTGACTCAGCCATGTGAAGAAGCAGAAGCTGTAATCCCGGGAATAAAGGACGAAATGCCTATCTACTTTCTCTCTCACAAATTGACAAAGACCCAACAGAAGTGGCCCGTGATTGAAAAAGAGGCCTATGCCATCGTGTACGCTTTGCAAAAGCTGCATTTCTATTTAGCGGGTGCGACGTTCGTAATAAAGACAGATCACCGTCCATTACAGTACTTGTTCGATGCTGAATGGAAGAATCGAAAGGTGTTACTGTGGGCTATGCAACTGAGTGGCTATGACTGTAAAATAGAGTTCCTGTCCGGGAAAGAAAACACGTGTGCAGACTTATTATCTAGAATTCCCGAAGCAGTAGAGGAAGAAGCTGACGCTAGTGATCAGAATCTAGTCAGTGATAATAACTATAGAATTTGCGTACTTAACTCCCAGCAATTGCAGAATAAGCCCCCAGAGATAGAAGATGAAATAGAGTCGGAAGAAGATGACTCTGAAGAAAACGATTCCGATAAGTGGGAATCGATAGACCTGAAACTACTTAAGTTAGAAGCGAGAAAAGACGAAGAATATAGTATACTTAAGAAATCGCTCGTAGAAGGAAAATTACCGCCCTCAAAATCGAGGAAATACCTGTTAGAGGATGATCAGGTATATTATGTAAATGGGGAAGAGAAGAATCCAACGCTACGCTTGTGTATCCCAGATGGTCGTGTGAGGACTAGTTTAGTGCAGGTAGCGCATGACGGGTTGGGTCATGTAGGTATTGATAAAACTTACTCGATTTTAGCGAAGAAATATTATTGGCCTGGTATATATATATCCACTCCTATGTGACAGAGTGTGTTACTTGTCAGAAGCGGGCAGTAAAAGGAGCTAAGACACTCTATTAAGAGACTGATATTCCCTCATATCCATTTGAGAAGTGGAGTATGGATGTCTCAGGGCCATATAATATTAGCAATAAGGGAAATAAGTATATAGTCAGCATGGTCGATTGGTTAACGAGTTGGGTAGAGGCATTCCCAGTGCAAAGGAAGGATGCACAGACCATGGCGGAGATACTAATGAATGAGATTTTCCCTAGGTATGGTGTCCCACGTGTGTTAGTGACAGACAACGGCGGAGAATTCGTAAATGCCGTTGTAAAAGAGGTGACGGGATATTTGGGAATGAAGCATGTTACCACCTCTCCATACCATCCACAGAGCAATGCAAAAGTAGAGAGATTCCATAGGTCTTTGGGAGATACGCTGTCAAAGCTATCAGAGGATGAAGTCGAGAATTGGGACTTGTTCTTGAATCAGGCCTTGGCAGCGGCCAGATTTTTACATAACGATACGACTAAATTCTCTCCATATTACCTGGTACACAGTAGAGATGTAGTGCTACCATTGGACAATCTCCTACTACCAAAAAAAAGGTATACTGGGGAAGAAAATCATAAAAAAATGATTAAGCAACAGCATTCTCTGTTTAGTCAAGTGCGTCGAGGGATTAGGGTAGCACAGAAAAAACGTAACAAAAGAGTCAATGATGGAAGGGTCAAGAAAACATATGACGTTGGTGACCCAGTATGCTACAGAGCACAGGTTAGAAAAGGAAAATTAAATCCTAGATGGAAACCGTACTATAGGATAGTAAAACAAACGGGACCAGTGACATATAAAATATGGGATCAACTGACGAATAGAACGAAGAGGGTTCACGCGTCAGACATCTGTGAAGCCAATATTAGGGAGTGGAAAATGCCTAATATACAGACAGATAGACCTGTAAGGAAAGCCACCCTGATAGATCCGGAAGGAGATTGGGAAGACACGGATAGGTGGGCTGATGAGGTAGCGGATGAACAGGAGTTAGAGTTAGAATTTGAGGTAGAGAATACCGACTCGCTACCAGAGATAACAACTACGCCTCCAGATTCGGAAGGTTGGGAATCTGTAGATGATATTCCACTATCGGTACTGAGAGATAGAGAGGCTGGTAATGAGAATAGGGCTGAAGAATCAGAGAGCAATGAGATTCCGTCGACACAGCCCCCAGAGGTAATAGGCGATGTTAGGGGACCTAGACTTTTGCGAAGCAGTGTAAGACGACCTATCAATGTTATCTCTAAAACGGGGAAAGTTACAAATAGCGATGAAGAAGATAAGGAAGACGAAGAGGATGAAACTGATTCTTTCGTTAAGTTATTTATGGAACTGGAATTGAGTGACTAAAAGTAAAATGGAACAAATAGTAAAAGAACGTTACTATGTGTATTTGTAGGATGCGGCGTCTAATAATGATGATGGCGGTGATGATTGGATTGACAGTAGCGTTACGCCACACACACAGTACGGTATTTAAGAAGACCAGCGAGGTAACGATTACTCATTCTAAGTTGATCCTGACGTTCGTCATTGATCTGAGAGTGTATCGGAAGGTTCAAATGGAACTAGAAGACGAAGTTAACTTAGCAGCGCACTTAAAGCTGCATATGCAAAAAAATCAATCAAAACTTGGGATAAATTCTAATACAGCGTTATTTGTATCACTAGGAGGACGGTTAGATAAGATGGAACAAAGACTCCGATACATTGGAGGATATTTTAGGGATATTGGATTGCTAGCAGCAGATGGGACCCAAAAACGAGTTAGAAAGAGATCTATACTTCCTTTCGTAGGTAAAGCACTGCACGTATTATTCGGGACCGTATCGGAGAGTGACACAGAAGTATTAGAAAGGCATATAAGCAGTTTAGAGGAAAATCAACAGAAGATAAAGCACGTCATAGAGGAAAGCTTCTCAATAGTGAACGTTACTAGATACGAACTGACAGAACATAGACAAAGAATAAACTGGCTATCCCATACAGTCGCCAGCCTAAACGAAAGTTTGACTTTTATGCCTAGAAGAATAAGTATAGTAGAGGCTGTAACTAAGCAAATACTGGAACTGATGACGATGACAAACCAACTCGACTCATCAATTCAGTTATTGACAGTGGCAATGGAACATGTTAGGACACAATTAGATTTACTTTCATTAGCGCACATGTCACCGAGCATCATATCCCCCAAAGACTTAAAAACAATACTTGGGATGCTTCAGGCAGACTTGCCACATACTTTACGCTTACCAGTAGATCCAAAGAAGAGTCTATGGGAATATTATAAAACCTTGAGTTGTGCTACGATGTTACAAAATGATAAGATTTACGTAATGGTTGAGTTATCTTTATTGGATAGAAATAGCGACTTCGAAGTATTTAACGTAATTAATTTACCGATACCGTTTCCTACTAATGTCACTGAGAGGAAAGCAGTAGCAAGGTACAAAGTTGAAACCGAAGGAATAGCTTTTAACCCAGCTCGAACCAAATTCATAGTGTTGTCACCTAGCGAAGCACTAACGTGTAGCATGAATGCACTAAGAGTTTGTGCCGTAGAAAGTCCCATCTATGCAACTAACGGACACAAGTTATGCGTAGTTCAATTATTCCAAGGTAATGAGGAGGGGATCGATAAATATTGTGGAGCAGAGGTGTCGATTGATATACTAACCCCCCAAGCTATACATCTATCTGATGGTGTTTGGGCAGTTGCCTCAACTAGTGAACGGAAGTTGTCGAAAGTCTGTAAGGGACGGCAACAAGGGGAAATACTTATTCATCCACCGATGACCATTATAGATCTACCTATGAGTTGCGCAGCGTTTGGCCCAACTCTAGAGATCTTGCCGTCCTACAGATTTAAAGAGAAGTTTGAACTCGGAAATGACTTTCTGCCATTAACTAGAATACCGCGTGTAAATTGGTCAAAGGTATGGACAACTATCACTAAGGAATTTCCGAAGATAGAAGCTCGCGAAATTCCACCTCTTTTGAAACTGGACGGAAAGATCGATATGAGCGAGTTATTAGATGAGTTACGAGCAGTGAAGGATGGTAATGAACCAGAAAAATGGCGATGGGAAAAAGTAAGTAAATGGTTAAATCCTACAATAATCATCTTGGTCGTGATAATGATAATAGCTTTTCTAGTGTATGGGAAAAGGAGAGTTAGCTACATCAATAGCCTCCTAAGGGCTGGAAAGGATGCTAATAAAATAGATAAGGACGAGAGTAACCCTCAATTAGAGCGCTTAAAAGGAAAAGTCCATTCGTTGTTTGAAATGAATAGGGATGAGCATGAAGTGAGGGACGCTACCGTGGTTTCTGATAAAAACACCAGACCTGATCAATCTGGTACAGAATCAAGACTACCAGTGAACCCCGCATCTAATACCCTACCAACGTTGGAGATACATATGTGAAGAAGCCAGATAACCAAGAAAGAGCCATGGAATGAAATCCGAGGAAAAATGGACTATTGACTAAATAGTTGCATGCATTGAAATGTGTATATATATATATATATATATATATATAAATTAATGAGGTTTATGGACAATCGTATGAACTGAAAGCAGATTTGAAAAACGCTAAACTCTAAAAGAGAACTTTTTGCATGTGCATGAATGATACAGTTTTTTTTCTTTAAGAACGAATCCAATTGATGAACTATTATAAATTGTAAAACCACAACGAGCCATGGTATTAAGGCCCAGAAAGAAGAAGTGGGTTAGAAAAAATATTGAGTAAAATATTGTTTCTTTTAAGTGGGGGAGGTATGTAACCAAGTTATGGGGTTGATATGCCGTAATAGAGAAAGAGCCAAAAGAACGAAAAAATAGGACGATCAAATGACTCTTTGGTTAGAACAGACAAAGGAAAAAGTATGTCAAGAGATACTTATTGTTGTAACGGTCAGAGTTTGGAGTGAGCTGGCTGTTTATTTTTAAACACAGAATTCGAGATGAAATGACAGGCGGTTGTTTATTTTAGAAAACAAGGTTTGAAAGCTGATGACAGGCAAGTTTTCTTGTTGTAAACAAATACAAACTCGTGATGTTTAAAGGGCATTGATGGATATGTATATATTCCTCGAACACAGAGAAAAGAGAAGAAGAAGAAGAGAGGAGGAGGAGAAGAGAGCAAAAGAGAGAATTCGTTTTTGGCGAATTCAGATGGTGTTAAAGTCGGGCAGAGAGGGCTTTTGACTTAAAACACGTATCTCCAATGGCCGAAAAACTTATCTGAACTCGAGTCACAAGCTACCGTTTTAAAATAGCTACAGCCAACTTCCTTCAAACTCTGAAATATTATTAGACCATTATTATTGTGAATAAACCCAGAATAATTGTTTATTCGTGTGTGGAATCGTTTTAATTTCCTTTTTCACCACACTAAAATCCACGGCTCTCTTATCGGCGACAGGTCCGGAGTATAAATTTAGACGATCAACTGATAATTCTGTCACTACCCCATACCAGAAACATTAAAACGGCTAAGAATTATCACCGGCAGTGGTCACTGGAAGGACGAAAATAGTGAGCTGCAAACCGCCAGAGTCGGGTCGTTTTCAGGCTGCCGTAATTGGAGTGGAAGAGCTCTGAGGTCGACGATCGTCTCAACCGACCGGCTGAAGGGGTTGACATATATATATATATATATATATATATATATATATATATATATATATATATATATATATATATATATGGCGATTAAGCTACACTGAATATTCCGCGTTTCATCCACTCTAGGATTCTTCAGGCTTATTGAGCATTTTTGAAGTAAATACTTAAAGTTTACGCATAAATTTATACTTTTGTATATTAATTTATGTGAGTAAATGAAGTAGTTATATAAATATATATATATATATATATATATGTATATATGTATATATATATAAATATGGGTGCTAGTTTCTCCACATTGAAAAGCTGTGATACAATGAAACAGACAATTTGTGGATGAGCCCCCCCCCTTATTGGGTCGAGCACTGTTAGTAATTGATATTGTTTGATATATTGTAAATACACAAATCGAGCACTGTGAGCGTGGCGGTCAAGTGTTTTATGAAGTATTTTTAGATAGCATTAAAACGGCTTTTGTTTCAGTTGCCTGATGACTAGATCTACTGACTATTGACTTGTTGGTTTGAGCCCATACTGAAGAGCTGCGACACAGCGAAACAGTCGGTCTGTGGATATATATATATATATATATATATATATATATATATATATATATATATATATATAAGATTGAAAAAAGGTTCTTGCGGAATTTTTGATTTTAAATGATATATTTTCAAATAAGTTTTCAATTATAATACCTTTACTTTATATATAATTTTTCACGATCATTTTTGCTCTAACTAATCGTTTTAATTACAGTCGATTTAACACAATAATGTCTTCTTTTCAGAACGTTGAATACAAGATAGAAAAATGCAAATTCGCACCGTTTTCTTATTTCAATTCAAGCTAGGCCGTAAAACTGTTGAAACGGCTCGCTATATCAACGAAGCGTTTGGTCCAGGAACTACTACTGAATGCACAGCACAATGGTGGTTCAAGAACTTTCGTGGCGGCGACGAGAGTCTTAAAGATGATGAGCGAAGTCGTCAGCCATCATATGTTGACATCGATCAAGTAAGACCTTAGTCGAAGCGAATACACGCACAACTATTCGAGAAATTGCTTCTGGATTTAGACGTAACGTACACTTGATAAATTGATGTCTCACAAACTGAAAAACAACCAAAAGAAACGCCGTTAATATATTGACGTTAATCTCACGTAGCCAACGCCACGTTCCAACATTTCAAAATACAACGGCTGAGAGACAACGCGCGGATCTTTACAAACAGACTTTCTTTCTCCAACTTTATAACACGGCAAGAAAGAAGAAGAAATAATAAATAAAAAAGAAGTAAAACAATATACTGAGGATGGAGTTTGACTCCGAAACATATTTATATTATAAATTTCAATCAAGTAAAATATTAGTTTTTTTCCCTAATATTGTGTTGTGATTTGACTTTCAAGCGCACTTGATGCGCATTTTATTTATTCATATATATATATATTGGCTGAAGAGAGCTCGATAAGGATACCTTAAACGGGCCTTATTATCGGGCTTGAAACCGACGGTACCAATGACCTGTCTCAACTAACAACTTTCTGTACACAAAATATATATATATATATATATATATATATATATATATATATATATATATATATATATATATAGGGTGGAAAGATAAAATTGTCGCCCTAGAAAATAAGACATGAGTCAATTTCCGTTTGATGAAAACCGGTTTTCTTTTTTTTTGTTGCAGACTATCTACTAGTTGGCCAGTTGTGTACAAACCCTAAGAACGATAAGAGCTTTCTATCATGTCTGAGAGTGACATAATATTCGGCGAGCAAGATCGGAGATGCACCGCTGTAAAACTCATGCTCTCTACTAATTCAAGCATTGAAAACAGGACCATTGCCAGCACCCTCAAAATGCTTTGGTTCAAAGTTTGAGGACGCAACCCAACGCATTGGACGACCTACGGTTTTGGTCTTTGGTATGGTTTCAAGTGAGGGTACATCATGCCCTGTCACATCTTTGAGATCGGCTTGGAAGCAACATCAAAGTGTACCTGAATCTACTAAAAAGTGTGGATCCCCTGCTGCAATCAGGTGGTAGCTGGCAGACTCTGTGTGTGGCAGCAGGACTCGATGTCGGCCCACAAATCGAAAGAGTCCACGATTTCGCTTCAGAAAGAGTGTTACGACTTTGTACCTTTGTCCTCACTGCACTCCCTCCTCCTCCGCTGGGTTTGAGCATACGTCAAGAACAACACCAGCATGATCTCCCCCAACACCAAAGCGAGCCTGATGACCGCCATCCACCGAGTATTCGCTGAGCTCCCGCCGGCGCTTGTGGAAAAGGCATGTTCCCAGTTCTGGATCCGTATCGAGGCGGTGATTGAGGCTGCAAGCGGCTACATTGAATAGTTATCTGAATTGATTTTTTCAATGACAGTTTAAAAATAAAGCTGTAGTGTTGTTTTCTTTAGGGGACAATTTTATCGTTCCACCCTGCATAAGACCCCATATATGACCCCACATCCGCTTGACGGAAACTAATTGTTCGAAGTTCGGAAAAATTTACATACCCCTTCCACGAAACGTGAGCTAACCCTAACCAATATAATTGGCAAACCTGAGCAAACAGCTATTTTTGAAAAGTAAATTCCGCCTTCATAGAAAGTGCGCAGTTTATTTATGGTTGTAAACTTATGAACACACTTAGTCAAAATACGAGTTAAATATTCCCGCTCAACATTCAACCCTCTATTCCTCCATCTTCTGTCTTTTTTTTTTTTTGCTCAAAGTCTTCGCATATCTACCTCTCCTTCTCTCTCCTTCTCTTTCGTTCGTTACTTCTTTCCTTTCTCATTTCGTCGAATTTCGCTCCGCCCTTATCTCATTCAATTTCTCACCCCTTTCGTCCGACATATTTTTTCTGAAATTGCTCTTGTTGTTACTGTTGTGTATGTTGGCGATGGTGATTGCGCTGTTACCATTGCGCCTCGTAACCCCTCCCCTTATTTTACAGCCTGCTCAATGTCTCTTACTTTCTCGAAAAATCTCGTCCATTGTTTTATTTTTTTATTTTTGATGTTGCATAATCTTAATTCGTGTCGGTGGGGGTGGCCGCCTTCGCCGTCTTTGCGGACAATCTCATTTGCCGACAACGCCGAAGGAGGGAAGCGGATGCACCCTCTAAAATGCTAATTACAACCAATAAATGACACTAATTGATGAAGACGATGTTGATGACGATGACGAGGAGAAAAAAGATGAGAAGGTGGAGGAAAAAAGAGGGGGAGGTGACGTGGATGGTAATGATTAAGATATCGACGATTATCATTCCCGATAGGGAAAATAATGTCAATGTGAATTCTCTCTCTCTCTCTCTCTCATCACACACACACACACACACACACACACACACACACACACACACACACACACACACACACACACATATATATATATATCCATATACTACAAACACTCAGTAGATAGTGTTATCTTCTTTGTTTGATATCTTTGTCTTCGTGCACACTCTATGATGTCAAAAAAGATGACGTCGGAATTAGATAAGGTCATAGAGTCTTCTATGCGGACAGTAACCGTATAATCATTTTATTTAAATACCATAGATGACAGTGTCTGTTGGGGATAGTCGGGTTTTATCTTTCTGCTCATCCGGGATTCATGATAAAATCTGGTTGATCATCACAGAAAGATCCGCCAGCCCTCTTTATTCGAATAAATCCCGAATCTTTCCAAGAGGCATTGTTATGTATATTACTAGCAGGCCTCCCGGCATTGCCCGGTCGTAAAATACGCTTAAATATGATATTTTGATTAATGCAGATTTCGTATATAATGATTTAAAAAGTTTTAAAAAATTGACTCGTGCGCCACCACCGAGAATCGAAACCAAAATTTTTAGCTTACGATTTGCATTTTCTTTTCGCGTTAATGTCTGGGCTATAAATACATGTTTGCTGCAAGGCTAAAAATTAAGACATGAACCAATAGCTATTACGTTACGCGTAATATTCGTAATACCGTCGTTCAATCTTCACCTAGCAAATTTCATTTTTTTTTATTTTCACGTTTTGCACCGATTTTCTCTAGCTAAATATTAAGTTTCATGTCTGTAGACCAAAAACTGACAGGAGTTTGGTAAGCTAAACTTTTTAAATAAATACATGTACGCATACATAAATATATATATAAAAAGGTCTGGGTTTACTATAATCATTTTACGCAAATATTACGCAAGTATACATCATGTAGAATATCTGCATCAATATAATTACATGTAATAGTTAACTTAAGACGATCTTCCCATGAGAAAATCGAAAAAAAAAACTAAAGGGAATTGATTAAAATGAATATTTAAAGAATATGCAAATTAGCTAGATCTTTTGCAGATGAATGCAATTCCACGACTCATTTATAAGAAAGTTATATTTTCTTTTCAAATAAATAAAAAAAGGCTTTCCTTTTTTCTTTCTTGACTTTTGGGCTGGGATCAAGGTGTAGTATCGGTTCTGGTGCTGCACTTGGGTTGATTTGTCCTCGATAAATGGAGGGGAGTCTCTCTGTACTGAGACAATTATTATTTTTGGTCCCTACATGAGTGCCCCTTGTGCCCTTCTTTTTGGGAGTTAGTTTTCACCCACATTAAAAACGACCTTGTGTCACATTTTGCTTTCGTGGGGAAATAAGAAATACCAAAAGAAAAGAAAGGGTTTTAATTATGAATATCAATATATAATTTATATATATAAATTATATTTATTTGTATTTATGTGTTTCCCCACAAAAGCAAAATGTGACACAAGGTCGTTTTTAATGTGTAAACGACGAAACACGTGTCAGTGGATATTTTAAAAAACAATATATATATATGTATATATATATATATATATATATATATATATATATATATATATATATATATATATATGAGTATAGATTGAAATAAAAAACATTTATATTAGATTTTGTATTACCTATGATCGAGCACTTTTATTTACTTATAATAACAAATCGCAAAAATTAGTAAACTGTTAAAACTCTACGGACATGGATTGCCTGTCTGTTTGCTTTTGTAATTTTTCACCGTAAACGCTGAATGACAACCGAAAGAGTTGGACGTATGTCATATAAACTATAATTCACCTTTATGACTTCATGAAGTTCACACACACACACACACACACACACACACACACACACACACACACACACACACACACACACACACACACACACACACACACACACACACACACGTGTGTATATATGTAAATATATTTGTATCTATATGTGTGTGTATGTGTGTGTATATATGTGTGTATGTGTTCATGTGTGTGTGTTTCTATAAAGACACACGCGAGTATCATTATCTGTATGGATTTGTGACTTCAGATATAATGATGACGATTATCCAAATCATTATACCGATAATAATCATGACCATGACGGTATGTATGTATGTATGTATGTATGTATGTATGCATGTATCTATCTATCTATCTATCTATCTATCTATCTATCTATCTATCTGTGTGTGTGTGTATGTATGCGTGTGCATGTATATATATATA
>NC_136493.1:78537744-78645244 GCF_053919585.1 Euprymna scolopes | reverse complement strand
TTCATCATTTTTAGCCCCACCCTCACTCCCTCTCTGTTTCCTCACCCTCCAACTGCTCGCTTGAATTACTGTGGTCTGGTGTTCCAGCGTTGTGGGTAAGTAAGAAAATCAACGTAAATAATTTCCTTATGTAAACTTCTGATTGTAACTGTTCTGTTTCATTTTGATTGTTTTCTTAAATTCGCTTCTTAAGGAGAGGTTGGTCGGTTCTGTAAAAAAAAAAAAAAAAGCAAAAAAAAAAAAAGAAAAAGAAAAAGAAAAAGTGAGCTCTCCTATTAACCAGCTCATCTCGGCTAGGGATTTTAATCCTGGGCCACTTTCGGCGGCGGGAGTTGAGTTCTGTGCAATTCTAGGAGGTCCACCCTTCCAGGCTTTGCCTTCTCTCCTTGAGAAGGGGGTCATGTATTGCTGATCGCCTGAGACGCCCTCATCGGGAAATGCCGACAAGGCTGGCCAGGCACTTTTTGCAGGTGAGAGTGGCGCTCCTCTGAGGCGCTTACTTCTCAATCCCATTTTCTTACCCTGGTGTCACAGATCTTGCAGTGGGAGAGAACTAAGCACCTCCTATTAACTACTTCGTTTATTAGTTGTTCTCGCTTACACGCCTATCTTCATACAAAAATTATAACAAGAAATAAATAAGAAGAAAAATAAAGAAAAAATTGAAGTAGAAGAAGTAATAATTGCGGGATTAATAGTTAATAGAGGAGCATCAGTAGTGCCGATCGTCATCAAAGTTCCGGAAATAATCCCCCAAAACAAAGACATAAGGAAGATTAGAATCCGAGGGGGGGGGCGGGGGTGGGGGGGGTGGGGGGGTTAGTGTAATATCCATTCTTGTAAAAAAAAAAAAAAATCGCAAATATTAACCCGGCTTTCTATTATTTTGTTATTTAGAGTTAAGCTATAAATAATAATAATAATAATAATAATAATAATAATAATAATATGAAATGAAATATGAAATGAAAACAACTACAACAAAAACAACATATATATATATGTGTGTGTGTGTGTGTGTGTGTGTGTGTGTCCAGTTTCTTCAACTTATTTCGATAACCATTGCAAATCATATTGCGTTATAGCAACAACATCTTATCATTGATTTCTTTCTCACTGGCAACAACCATCGGTCTTCACCGGGGTTAAATGGCGATAAGAATACTCAGGGCCATACTTTTTCTCCGCTGGAAGTGACTAGTGTATTTTTCTCCAAGTTTTACTCAGATAAAAGTTAAAAGAATTACTTTTAACCCCACCACCAACACCACCACCAACACCACAAACAACAACAACAACAACAACAACAATCATTTTCTCGAACTTGTGTTAGACTTTTTCGCCGTGTGAGGGGGTTTAATATAAAATACATTTAGGCTAAAATCAAATTGTAGTATCTGTTCTGTTCAACTGAATTGCATCTTCATCGACCCGTCCCAGGATTTCCCATCCTCGTTGAACCTTCACGACACTTTTTATTTCATGTGCAGTAACTTGTGTCGTCACATTTTATGCAGGTTAATGTAGTGTTTTTCAGTTTGTGTTTTTGTTGCAATTTTTATGTGGTTGTTAAGCGTTCGTGGTTTATGTTGATTTGTTTCCATATTACAGGATTTTCCTTAATATTTCAGCTGTTATAATAATAATAATAATAATAATAATAATAATAATAATGATGATGATGATGATGATGATGATGATAATAATGATAATAATAATAATAATCATTATTATTATTATCATTATTATTATTATATTCGCAGAACCTGTGGAAATTCCACAGAGGACTCATATATATGTAATATATTGATGTTGGCATTCTGTAGATGTTCAGCATAAATGGAAGCGCTCTGATATTATTGTAGCTCTTTTGTTAAAACTGCAAAAGTAGTTATCCAAGCTAGCAGGGATGGCCGGCGTAGCCAGGTCATAAAACACGCTTAAATATGATATTTTAATTTTTGCCGATTTCGTATATATCCTTATAGAGTTAATGTTCAATTGATTTTTATATATTATACATTTACGTTTTCCAAAAAAAAAAAAAATATCCATATGACTTAGGTGTATCAGCTATAATCGAAACCGAAACCAAAACTTATGAAGAATTCTTGGTAAAATTATTTATTACAAGAAATGAAAGTCCATAACAATTAAATGACAGTCACTCGGATGTAAGCGTGATACATAAAAATAAATAACAGACACGCTATCTTATTGATATATAGATTATTATTATTATTATTATTATTATTATTATTATTATTATTATTATTATTATTATTTTTATTATTATAGTTATTATTATTGTTGTTATTATTATTATTGTTGTTGTTGTTGTTATTATCATTTGTGATTATTATTATGGTTGTTTTTGTTTATGTTATTATTATTATTATTTATGTTGTTATTGTTATTATTATTATTGTTATTATTTTTGTTGGGTTTGTTATTATTATTTTGTTGTTGTTATTATTATTGTTATTATTATGAGTGTTATAATTATTATTATTGTTGTTGTTATTATTATTATGAGTGTTATAATAATAATTATTATTGTTGTTGTTATTATTACTACTAATAATAGACGTAGTAGTAGTAGCACTTAATATTTATTTTTATGTTTTTTTTATTGTTTGTCTTACGTTTTTATTATCCAAAATAGTTTGCATTGTTTACTTATCTATCTGTCTTTTTATACATTGTGTTTAGAAAATTGAGATCATAACGTCGAGACTATGTCCTATACACGAGCAAGAGTATGTTTTGTGGGTATTTGCCTTTATCACTTGTGATCCATTCTGGCACATTTCTTAAGCTGCGCGGTCTTCGAGTAATCATCATGTGTGGACAGTGATTTGCTCCGTTATAAATTCTGTTACATGAAATAAGAAGGACCAACATTCATAGGATGCCAATCGCGGCCGTAGTAATAACGACGTCGTAATAAGTCATGATGATTAAGTCGCAATGACGACGAACGCACACTCTATCGTGAATAAATATTCTAATAATAATAATAATAATAATAATAATAATAATAATAATAATAATAATAATAATAATAATAAACGTTTCTATGTATAAGGTACGACAGTGTAAGTGAGCTGCTCACTAAATGAACAATAACAATAATATATATATATATATATATATATATATATATATATATATATGTGTGTGTGTGTGTGTGTGTGTGTAATGTGGAAGAAGACACCAGCAGCAGAGTGCTCGATTATTTAGAAAAAAAAAAATAAATAAAAACGTAATATTTATTCATACATGCACCCCAGAAATCAAAACAGCATCGGCATCATTGGTTCCAAATGCAAATAAAGAGAACTCATAGTTGGTTTACTCTCCAGTCCCTGTTTATATCTGTCGTTAGGGAAGTCAGACGTAAACAGAGTCTAGCACAGGAGACCAATTATAGGTTCTCTTAGTTTGCATTTGAAACTGACGGTACCAATGTTGCTCTGATCTTCTGTAACGCGCGCGCGCGCACACACACACACACACACACACACACATATATCTCATGATGGATGGAGAAATATTTTTATTTGAACTCGGCTGGTGCTAATTCGAATAATTCTTTGTCAGTTGGTTTTTAGTGTTTGTAGAGTTATTAATATGTCGCTGTTTATTTTTGTTCCGTGTACCTTTGTTATTTGTTCATTAGTTTTAATACAATTTATTATTAGTGATCACTCACTGACAAAAACAGGTAGTGTTTGCCTGGAGTCTAAGTGATAACAAGTCTCCAAAGATTTCAAGTATTCTTTGTTTTTTTATTTTGTAACGATTGCAGATTACACTACGTTATCGCAATAGCCATTTACCACTGATTTATTGCTGATATACGCCATTCGATTTGTATAAGAACTGAGTTGTAATAAACTTCCCCAAAATTACAATAACACCCGAATCCCGCCAGTGGAGGTGTGAATTGTGTTTTCTCTATCGCAAACTTCCCATATTCTCTAACCCTTCATGGCCACTTTCATGCGGCATCAACCAAAGCTGACGCAACGCGTACTGTTTTATGGGTTTGGGGTCAGATGATGCGATTTTTTTTATTCACTTAGTTGTTTCAATCCCCTTGGTTTAGATTTTAACTATTAAGCATTATTCATATTATTTGGATTCATCGGACTACTGTTCTCATCTTGAATGTGTTTTCACTACGTTTCAGCCGATGTAACCTCCGACGTTCTTTAGGTATATCTTGTCGAACCCGAGAATGTTTCTCTGGAACTCGGAAATTTGGACGGAATTTCAAGCGGAACCCTTTATTTACTTCACGGGGTAACATGGTCTTGTTCCGTCAACCATGACTGGATAGAGGTCCTGAAGGTTCAATCCTCAGTGTGGTCGACCAAAAAATACAATTGCGAATTACTTAGGACCTCTATCCAGGTATGGCTGACGGAACAAGACCATGCTACTCCCGTGAAGTAAATAAAAGGTTCCGCTCGAAATTTTGTCCAAATTCCCGAGTTCAACAGAAACATTCCCGAGTTCGACAAGATACACCTGAAGAAGTTCGGAGGTTACATCGATCGAAACGTTGATGAGAACAGTAGTTCGATAAATCCAAATAATACGAATAACCAATCCTTATCTAAAAAATACAGAAACGTATAAGGATTATTTGAATTGTTCACCTGTTTCCAATAATATAATTTTCAATAATACAATGCATTGTATATTTTTAATCTTTTACTTGATTATAATTTCTCTTCACCTCAATTTGAGAAGTGTCGGTGGCGTAGGGTCACTCTTTGATTGCGATTCCTCACAGATCTACATTCACGTGAAATTACCTGTCAAATGGCATCTATTGTTTGCCGGCTATTTACAAAATATATACGTCTGTAAAACAACTTAACCTATAACGAATCGTATACAAAACATGTACGGTTTTGGCAGAAAATGACCCAAAGATGGTTGACAACAAACTACTCATTTCTTCTTCTTCTTCTTCTTCTTCTTCTTCTTCTTCTTCTTCTTCTTCTTCTTCTTCTTATTCTTATTATTATTATTACTATTATTATTATTATTTGAAAATATTCGGTAGAAATGAAAAGGAAATGGAGAGACTGGTAGAACTTGTGGAGACATACTCAGAAGACATTTGGATGGAGTTTGGGATTAGTAAATGCGCGATGCTGGTGATGAAAAGGTTCATTCGAATGGAATAGTGCTGCCAAATGGAGAAATCATGAAAGAAATAGAAGATACAGGATATAAGTATTTGGGAGTGTTGGAGGGTGTAGGCATCATGAACAGAGAAATGAAGGAGAAAGTCAGGAAAGAGTATCTTAGAAGAGTGAAACTAATTGCAAAGTCGAAACTGTATGGAGGAAACCTAATGAAAGCAGTGAATGCATGGGCAGTCAGTGTTTTGAGATACAGTGTGAGAATTTTAGAATCATCTGACAATGATTTGCATGCCAAGAAAAGTTTTAGCAATGTTTGGCATATTTCACATTCGAAGTAGCGTAGCAAGGCTGTATCAAAAGAGGAAAGATGGTGGGAGAGGATTGAAAAGTGTAAAAGATTGTGTTAGAATCGAGGAGATGTCGTTGAAGGAGCATGTGGTTAGAAGTGAGGAGTGGATGCTTAAAGTTGTGGACAATGAAGTGGAGGTATGTGAGACCAAAGCTGATTATGTGAAACGTATGGATAGAGAAATGGCAGAAGAACTGCATAGGAAGAAAATGCATGGCAGGTTCTTCCAGAATATAGCAGAAGTGGCTGATGAAATATCATGGCAATGGTTTAGAGCTTGGTATCTGGCTAAGAGTACTGAAGCTTTTGTTTCTGCAGCACAAGAGCAGGCATTAGGAACATGATTGTTAAAAAAAGTGGTTCTAGGAGAGGAAGTTGCTGCAGAATGCCGGATTTGTGGTAAGACCTCAGAGTAAATTGCGCACCTTGCAGCAGGGTATAGTGGACTGGCCCAGAGAGAGTACTGCAAAAGACACGATCGCATGGGACTCCGGATATATTGGGAGGTGTGTAAGAGGGTTGGGGTGAAGTGTGCTGGAAAATGGTTTGAGGAAGTGCCTAATGAAGTGAGAACAAGTTAGGATGGCAAGGTAGAGGTATGGTGGGACAAAAGTGTCATAACGACGAAGCAATTGGAACATAATCGTCCGGATTTGGTCATCATTGACAAGGTCTCAAAAACTGGCAGATTGTAGACTTTTCAGTACCCTGGGACAGGAATATGAGAGAAAAGGAGAATGAGAAGTGGAGCAAGTATGTTCCGTTGGCCTTGGAGATAAGGCGTATACATGGGATTAAAACACAAATAATCCCGGTCGTAGTTGGTACACTAGGAGTAGTATCAAGTCGTCTGGAAGGACAATTGAAAAAAAACCTACAAATCCCCGATGTTTTAGGCGGCCTTCAGACCTCTGCAATTATAGGTACCACCAACATCCTTAGGAAAACCCTTGATCTTTGAAGCTCCTGGTTTGAAGCCGGAATTAAAGGAAATCCTCTGGAAATGAATCTCATCCCTATCCAGAGAGACGTTGATAAACGAAATCAGAATTATTATTATCTTTATCTATATATTAATACGATAGCGTGTGTGTTATTTTATGTTTAACGCTTACATCCGGGTCGTTTAATTGTTATATACTCCAATTTCTTGTCATAAATAATTTTAACAAGAATTGTTCATAAGTTTTGGTTTCGGTTTCGATTATAGCTGACGGCACTTAAATCATCTATTTTATTTTTTAAAATTTTATCAAGAATTCTTCATAAGTTTTGATACCGGTTTCGATTATAGTTGATGGCACTCCAATAATCTATTTTTTATAAATAATTTTATCAAGATTTCTTCATAAGTTTTGGTTTCGGTTTTGATTATAGCTGATGGAATTAATGTTTATACATATATTATATGTATATATATATATATATATATATATATATATATATATATATATATATATATATATATATATATATATATATAAAGTTTGGGATTCGGTTTCGATTCAAGCTGATGAACCTGTCATATAGATATATATATATTTTTTTGAAATTGCAACTTTATGATATATAAAAATCGATAGAACATTAACTCTATTATAATATATACGAAATATGCAAAAATTAAAATATCGTATTTAAGCGTGTTTTACGACCTGGCTACGCCGGTCATCCCTGCTAGCTTGGATAAATACTTTTGCAGTTTTAGCAAAATAGCTACAATAATATCAAAGCGTCTTTATTTACGCTGAATATCTACAAAATGCCAACATCAATATATTACATATGAATCAGACCCCTGTGGAATTTTCACAGGTCCCACTAGTTATTGTTATTATTGGCTCACATGGATCTTTCGCACAGGTTATCAAAGATCCCTCCTTGAAAACAGCCTGTGATGTTCCCTGGAAGCTCAGTGACAATTCTCCTCAGATTTCCAGTACTCTCCGCCTCTTTCGATAGTATTTGCAAATACATTTGCATTATCGCAACAGCTGCTTGCCATTGATTTCTCGTTGGCAGCGGCTATTGTCTTCACTAGAATTTGAGTGACAATAATCCTCCCCAAGGTCCCAGTTCTGTTCGCACTTATCCAGCAGAGATCTGGTCAGTGCTCTCTCTCTCTCTCTCCTCGGTCGTTCCTTCCCCCTTGACTCTACTTGGCTGTTTGGTCTCACTTTTTTTGGAGGGGGAGGGGAGGTTCAGTGATGTGGTAATAAGGAGGTGGGGTGTAATTAGAGAACTTATAGATATGCGGTTTCAATGTTCTTGGTACCATGTGGCGTTTCATGTATTGCCTCTGCAGCAGATTGTCTGGTCTGCACTTGTTGCTCATGTGTGTTAGTCTCCACATTCAAGAGGGTTCCTTAATATTTCATTATTATTATTATTATTATTATTATTATTATTATTATTATTATTATTATTATTATTATTATTATTGCTATTAGTAGTAGTAGTAATAGTAATAATAGTAGTAGTTGTACTCATACAGGTCATCATAAGAGATTACCTACTGACAACAACCGGTTGTGTTCCATGAAGTTTGTGTGACAGCAAGTCTCTTCAAATTTCCAATATGTCCACTTCTTTCGATAACCTTAGCAAATGTATTTGTTATATCGCAACTGCCATGTGCCTCTGACTTTTCGCTGGTAATAACCATTGGTCTTGATTGGAATTTAGGTGGTAACAAGCCTCCCCAAGATCCCCGCCCTTCTCGTAATCATACAGTTGAAGTTTAATTAGTGGTTACTATCCTCGGTCTTTCCATCCTCCTTGAGCCTTTATGACTATTTAGTGTTGCGCTAATCTATGCCGATACTACCATTTTCAGTTTTGTGTGGTATCAGCCGAGACCGTTGTTATAACATGTATGTGTATATGTCTCTAAATTAATCTTATATGTGTGTAGAGGGGGGTACTTTATGTAATTTCTGGCGATTTTGCATTCCTTAAGTTCGTTTTATATTTTACCAACGCATTAAAAAACATCAGTGGCATGTTAGTGTTGGTTGATTTTCGCATTCTAGTAGTTTTTCTAAGATATTGATTGTTGATTGTATGGCCTCAATATTCCCTTTTATTCCAATTGCTTATAGTATTTGTTTCAGGTTTTTGAGGATTATTATCATTATATTATTACGCTTATCGCTCCGTCCGTTATCATGCTGTGCATCCCTAAAAAAGGAAAGTAGAATATTCCAAATAAACCTTGTCACCCTAAAAAAAAAAAAAAAAAATAAATAAAAAAATGGTGTCGCTGTTGAGGCAAAGCTAATTAAAATGATTTGTCTTTCTTGGCCTTTTAGCTAAGATCAAAGTGTAGTATCTGTTCTTCAGGTGCTAAATTTCAATTTCTTCTCTCTCAGTGGAAGAGAAATCCTTTACGACTAAGACAATTTTTTCTCCACGTTAAAAAAACGACCCTGGCGTTTAAATCTGTCCCGTGGGGAGGCATTCTGAATGGGTACTATGTTTAATGTAACACAGTTTTAATATTAAAAAAAGTAACTGGAAAAAGTTATTTCTGATTTAATTACAAAATGCCCTGGAAATGTCACTTCTGATTAATTATAAAATGCTCTGGAAAATGTCCGTTCTGATTATTTGTTTTTGTTTACTTGCCTCCCCACAAGGGCGGAATTTGACATGAGGTCGGTTAAAAATTTAGAGGGAAACCAGCTCCCAAAAAGGGGCACTCTGGTAAATAACAAAAATAAAAATTGTATCAGTAATGAAGGATTTCTTCTCCGTTAACCAAGACCAAAATAGGGGGGATTTAAATCACTGGAATGCTGAAACTGATACTACACTGAGACATTCATGTTGAAGCAATGGTTTCCTAATCCCTAACCGTGTTAATGTCTTTATGTATTACTTTCGAAAAGCTGCTGAAACAGTTTATGATTTAAACATTACTTTATATCAAATATATTTTAAGCAGTGGGTTACGGGATATGAAGTCAGTCCCGGAAATTACTCAAACCATTTACGATTTAAACATTACTTTATTTCATGTATATTTTTAACAGGGTGGGGGATATTAAATCAGTTCCAAAAATGGGTGAAATCGTTTACGCATTACACATTACTTTATTTAATGTATATTTTTAACAGTAGGATTGGAGGTAAGAAGTCGGTCCGGGAAATGGCTGAAACAGTTTACGATTTATACATTACTTTATTTCATGTATATTTTCAACAATAGGGTGGGGATTATAAGTCAGTTCCAGAAATGGCTGAAACAGTTTACTATTTAGACATTACATTATTTCATGTATATTTTTAGCAGTAGGTTTGGGATATAAAGTCGGTCCCGGAAATGGCGGAAACAGTTTACTATTTAAACATTACATTATTTCATGTATATTTTTAGCAGTGGGTTGGGGATATAAAGTCAGTCCCGGAAATGGCTGAAGCAGTTTACGATTAAAACATTACTTTATTTAATGTATATTTTCAACAGTGGGGTTGCAGACATGAAGTCAGTTCCGGGATTGAATGAGATGTGCAAATATATACTATCAGAAAGTGTCGCCCAGTATTGAATGAGATAGGTGGAAAACATATAGTAGCAAAATACCCAGCGTCGCCCGGGATCGAATGAGATAGGTGAACGATATATATTAGCAGAATATGCGGTGTCATCCGGGATTGGATAAGATAGGTGAAACATATATACTATGAGAATACCCAGAATTGATTGATTTGTTTGTGATGAAATAATCAGACCAGATAATATATCAAAGTTATTATTTAAGTAAGGGGGAGCGACATAATGGGTTAAAGTTATGCAAATTATTGTCGAAATTAGTAACATATCCAAGAATTATGAAAAATGGTTTGTAATGATATTATAGCCCAGAAAATATATCAAATACATTATATAAGTAGGAGGGAGAGGCATAATGTGGGTTTTAATTATAAAAGTTATTGTCGAAATTAGTAACATATCCAGGATTATGAACACAGATTAAATGTGAGTTAATCGAGTGTGTGTTTATAATAAAATAATCAGCCCAGGAAATATATCAAAGTAATTATGTTAGCAAGAGAGGGCGATAAGGATGGTTTAAATTATGAAAAATAATTGTCGAAATTAGTAACATATCCAAGAATTATGAAAAATGATTATATGTTATTTAATGCAATAATGTGTTTGCAATGAAATGATCAGACCAGACAATATATCAAAGTTATTATTTTAGTAAGGGGGATGGGTTATGGCGTCCGTTTAAATGATAAAAAATGATTGTCGAAATTAGTAAAATATCTAAGAATTACGAAAAAATGATTAAATTTGAGTTAATTGATTGGTGTGCTTTTAATGAAATAATCAGCCCAGACAATATATCAAAGTTATTATTTTAGTAAGAGAGGGCGAAATTATGATAGAAATTAGTAACATATCCAAGAATTATGAAAAATGATGAAATGTGAGTTAATTTATTGGTGTGTTTGAAATAAAATAATAAGCCTAGACAATAAATCAAAGTTATTATTTAGTAAAGGGGGAGGTCCAAAAATATAGATTAAAATTATGAAAAATGATTGTCGAAATTAGTAATATATCCAAGAATTAAGAAAAATGATGAAATGTGATTTCATGCATTAGTGTGTTTGTAATGAAATAATAAGCCCAGACAATATATCAAAGTTATTATTTTATTAAGGAGGGGGGAGATATTGTGGGTACAAAGTATGAAAAATGATTGTCGAAATTAGTAACATATCCAAGAATTATGAAAAATGATGAAATGAAGGTTAATTGATTGGTTTATTTTAAATGAAATAAGCAGCCAGCAAATATATCAAAGTTATTATTTAGTAAGGTTGAGCGATAGTGTTGCTTAAAAATATAAAAAAAAATATTGGCGAAATTAGTAACATATCCAAGAATGAAGAATGATTAAATGTGAGTTAATTGATGTGCGTGTTTGTAATGAAATAATCAGCCTATACAATATATCCAAATTATTATTTTAGTTAGGTGTGCGAAATGGTGAGTTACAAATGATGAAACATTATTGATATAATTAGCACCATATCCAAGAATTTATTACATATCAAAAATGCCACGGTGGAATTTCCACAGGGCCCGTTAGTTATTATTATTATTATTATTATTATTATTATTATTATTATTATTATTATTATTATTATTATCTCACTAGATATTTTCTCAAGAATACCATCAAAGAATTCTACTTGAGAGCAATCTTTGGTGTTCCCTGGAGTCTTAGTGACAACAAGTCTTCCCAGATTTCCAGCACACCTCATCGATAACATTTGAAAATGAATTTACGTTATTACAAAAGCCGTTTACTATTGATTTTTCGTTGGCAACGACCATTGGTCTTCATTTGAATGTCCCAGTCTTCTTTGCACTCATCCAGCGGAAGTCTAGTTAATGCTTTCTATCCTCGATCTTTCATTCCTCCTTGATCTTCCACAATTATTTCGTATGGTGCCAGTTGATGGTGACATCTTTCTTTTGGAGGAGAGAAAGGGCACTTATCTTAGTGACAATTGAACAGTTTCAGTTTTATTGATGTTTTTTTGCGTTTTACTTCTGTAGCTGTTTCGAGATGTTCGGCTAGTGGCTCATGTGTGTTAGTCTCTGCATTTAAAGGTTTTCCATAATATTTCAGACGATTTCATTATTGTTATCCGTTTATCTTCTCAGCCATTCCGCTTATTCCAATCTCTCCTATTCGTTTTTCAAAGTTTTTCAAGATTGTTCCCAGTGCTCCTACAATTATTAGTGTTATCGCGACTTTCTTCATCTTCTATATCCCTTTGGCCAGTTCTGTGTATTTGCTCACCTTCTCCGTCTCCTTGATCTTCATTGTTTTCCGATGAAACAACGAAATCTATGACCTGCCAGGACTTTTTCTTGGTGTTAACTATTATGACATCTGGTCTTCTTGCTTTGATGGATTGGTTTGTTTGTACGTCAATGTCCCATAGGATTTTCAAGTACTGCTGCCGGTTTATGCTTGTACCATTTGTCTGGGTGTTCAAGATGCAGTTGTTTGCATAATTCCCAGTCTTCCCAACTTGATCATGTCTATTCTTATATTCTTTTTGGTCTAGTTTGCTGCATTCATTTATTATGTGACTTATTGTTTCATCTATTTGTTCACAGAGTCTTCATTTAGTTTTCTTGTATATTGTTGATCTTTGTTTTGATATGGCAGAGTTTAACCGCGTTATCTTGTGCGGCTATTATTAGCGACTCAGTTTCTCTGTTTAGGTTTCGCTTTTGTAGCCATGTCTAAGTATTTCCGTTAGCATGACATTTTTATCCTTATGAATCATCTATATAGCTGTTCCTCTTCCCGTTTTTCTTTTGTCGTCTTATCCCCGGCCTCTCTTTTATCTGTCTTGCTCATTTTTTCAGTGTGTCTTGTTGCGGTAATTATCTTTTCGGTATTCCGCATTATATATTTTTCTAATTCTGATATCACGTTATTCACAGTCTTCTATACAAACCAGTCATCTTTTTCTGTCTTTCCTTTTTACGTGAAGTTGTTCAGCATTATCCTTTGGGTGAAGTGCATGGTCATAAATTTCCTGGTCTTCTGGTCGAGATGCCTCAGTTCTTCTTTGGTCCAACATGTAAACGGTCTAGAATATCTTACTAGTAACACTGGCCATGTGTATATACATTTTATTAAGTGTCTACTATATAGGTTAGATGATAGGAGTTTTCTTGTTATTCTCAAGTATTACTTTCCAGTTTTCTCTTTCATTTCTGTTCCTTTGATATTGTCTGCTTCCAGTTATCCCAAATGTTTGTAAATGTCATGTTCATCTAGTGCCCTCATCTATGCCAAGTTGGGTAATTCCATACTTTTCGGTGCCTCCAGTTTCCACTTCTCATAACTAACAATGCGCACTTTTCCATATAAAATACAATACGGATAACCTGACTAAAGACCCTGGTTGTGTTTATTAGCGTCGTTTTTCTTTTTAGTTCTTTTTTAGTTCTTGCAGAAAGTTTTAGGTTATCCATGTACATTAGGTGGTTCATTATTTCATTTTTATTAGTGAACTTGTATCTGACTTGACACTTTCTTAATATATTGTTAAGCGGCATTATTGCTATGATGATCAGTAGAGTGGATAGGGAATCCACTTGGAAAATACTTCTTTGTAATTTTATCTCAGTTATATATAGTCTATCAGTTGTCAGTTCAGGTCTCCATATTCTCATTGCATTTTGAATCAAATTAATAATAATGTCTGATATTTTCTACCTTCTCATTCTATTATTTGTGATTTTGGAATCCTGTCTGCGCTTTCTTGTAGTCAAAGCTTATTATTATTATTATTATTATTATTATTATTATTATTATTATTATTGTTGTTGTTGTTGTTGTTATTATTATTATTATTATCATTATAATAATAATAATAATAATAATAATAATAATAATAATAATTATTATTATTATTATTATTATTATTATTCACTAGAGCTTTCGCACAGGTCATTTTCATTGATTTTAAGATTTTAAGTGTTGTCCATTTCATTTATCACTGATAATGGCGGTTTGCTTTCTCCGTTACGTAAAAGTTAATATTAATTTACCTACTCTGTAGGAGTTTAGACACAAGTTCAGGCAAGGTTTTGAAAAGCGGCTACATTAGAAGAAATACTCGCATGCCTTCACAATACCTGAGCAACCCCATTGATATTCTCCGGTACGGACGCATTAGGCGATTAGCAATAAACTGATCCCCTCTCAACGAAACGGATCTCTTAGGACTCAACAGAAACATACATCAGTCCGAGAGAAACTGTTAGTCGAAGATGTATCTTTGACCTGTATGAACCAAACATACTTGTTGTGTCAGGTAGCAATAAACATTCTAAGAATTTTAGTAATGTGCCCTCTACATGATAATTTCCTCCTCGGCCTTTTTATCCGCGCAGACTTTTTTGTGCCAGTTACCAATACGAGTATCGCTGCACCACCAACAACAAGATAATAAATCATAAATCGCTGCACGATTACAACAAGATAATAAATAATAATAACAACAAGATATAACAACAACAATAAATAATAATTACAACAAGATAGAATAACAACAAGATATAACAACAACAATAAATAATAATTACAACAAGATATAATAACAACAAGATAAAATAACAACAATAAATGATAATTACAACAAGATATAATAACAATAGGATAAAATAACAACAATAAATGATAATTACAAGATATAATAACAACAAGATAAAATAACAACAATAAATAATAATTACAACAAGATATAATAACAATAAGATAAAATAGCAACAATAAATAATAATTACAACAAGATATAATAGCAATAAGATAAAATAACAACAATAAATCATAATTACAACAAGATATAATAACAATAAGATAAAATAACAACTGCGTCCAGGCAAGCAGGAAGAACAATGGAAATTCCAGGCGTTTAAAAGAACTATGGGTCCATTCCAGGGAAGGCGACCTAGGCTGTATCCAGGCAAGCAGGAAAAGAACAATGTGTCGGTCCCAGGAAAGGTGACCTAAGCTATATCCAGGCAAACTAAAATAAACAATGGAAATCCCGGGATTTGGAGCGACCTGTATCCATGACGTCAATCGGCTTTGGGTCAGATATGTATATATATATATGTATTGGATATGTATATATATATGTATATATATATGCATATATATATGCATATATATGCATATATATATGCATATACAGGGTGTCCCAAAAGTCGCACATCATCTAGGTTTTTATAAAAATAAATATAATATCTATTTTCTTGTTCATTAGCTCAACAGATGGACAATTCTAGTACACATTTGAGATATTCCCGAAGACAAAAATGCCAAGAGGGACAGATCTGGTGAACGGAGTAGCCACTCCACGAAGATCAGTATATGGTGTGCAACTTCTGAGACACCCTGTATATTGATATATATGTATATATATGTGTATATATATACGTATATATATGTGTATATATATATGTATATATATGTGTATATATGTATATATATATATATGTATATATATATATGTATATATATGTGTGTATATATATATATATATATATATATATATACTGTTTAGTTTCATTCCAATAACTAAAGAAAATCAGTATACAATCATTATTTTTTTTTTATTAAAAACAAAAACAAAAAGATGGGGTGGACCTGTAAACTCACCCTTGTCCGTTCGTCCGTTCGTCCGTTCGTCTGTCCGCACTTTTCTCAATAACTATGCCTTAGAACGTTTAGAAATTTTGCACAAAGATTAAACATAAGTAAAAGTAAAAGAGTAACAGAACGGATTTTCCGGGAAAACTCCGGTTGCTCCCTTGGGGGCGTCTTTCGGCTTAAAATGGCTAAAATTGGCACTTTTGTGCTTATTAAAAAAATTAATGTCTTGGATTTTTATAAAACTTTCTGAAAAGTTGTAACTAACTAATTTCTATATAATTTTGTTTGTCTATATTTCACGATAACTCTTGTGTATGCCATAGGACCTCTTTAAGGGCTAATAAAAACACTCCATTTTTTGGGACTATTTTACCATATTTGTCCAAAACTTTCTGTGTATGTCTATTTAGCAGTTTTATATGGTGCTGAACTCAAATGTACATATGTTATTGCCTTGGGGACTTTTGGTGCTAAATGGGGAGGGGGGGGCAAATGATGGATGCCATGAACTCAAATTTACATTTCTTAAGGCCTAAAACTGCACCGTGTGTTCATTTTCACCAGTATCTGACGTCCCCTGGAGACTTTTGGGGCTAAATGGAAAGGGGCAAATTCTGAACTTAGTCATTTTTTTATGCCTCGTTCACTGTGCACTCACGGAGACAATTTATGCTTCATTTGTTATTAGTACTTTTAAAATATACGTGCATATCTATATCTTCTGTTTCTTTATGAGCATTTTACACGTATTTCATTGTGTATGTAGCTAATGATGCAATCACACAAATCCTCAGAGACAAAAATATTAAAGCGAATCACACATAGCTGGGTTAAATAATTATATATATATATATATATATATATATATATATATATATATATATATATATATATATATATATGCATGTATGTGTGTATAGGTTTGTGCGTATGTTAGAAGCATAATATGCGCACAATATCCTTTTTTGAAGAATCACATATTTCTGAATGGTATGAGATTTTATCTATAGTTATTTATACTAAATAAGCAAAGTTACTTGAATTTTAATATAATCCTCAGTATTACGTTTCTGCATTTTAAAAATTTGTCCAGAGTCAAAATCATCTAATAGGTCATGAAACACACTTAGCTTTTAACAATTTACTGTCGTTTTATGGTTTGTTTTGATCGTCAGAAATAAAACACCATTTAAGGATGTTAAAAAATAAGAGGAGTTTGCGCATACTTATTTTTTGAATTGATGTCTTAAATTGATTGATATTTATTGACAGTTTGAATGTGTAAATTGTTTCAATCGCAAATAGAAACCTTTATATTATTTTATTGTTTTTATTTGTTTTCTTATCGTTTCATTTATTTATTGTTATTTGTAATCTAACACATTTTTTTATCAATTTATTATAGTGATTGTTAATAATTTGGACGTTTATATTTTCTATTTAATTAATATGAGTGTAAATAATAAGGCAAATACTTGTTTAACTGTGTTCATTTTTTCTTCTATAAATAGATTTGGTTTGGATTTCATAAGAATTATTTGAAATTTCTGCTATTTATATTTTAAGATTCTTAATCAGAACATTCTTTTATTCAGACATAATGATTTCTACAATTTTATTCTTTGAATGTCATAGTTTTGTGATTATGTCTGCAGTTGAAATTATTTTCTTTAACGACTATGTATATTATTGAGTTATTGTTGTTGTTGTTTTTAATTACTTATTGTTCCTATTTACTTGCCTACCCACAAGGTCAGTCTTTAACGTAGGGAAAATCCAACTTCTTAAAAAGGGGCACGCTCGATAGGAAAAAAAATTGTCTCAGTCATGAAGGATTTCTTCAAGGACAGAAAAGGTGAAGTGTACGTAGCATCAGAATAGATACTACGCCGTGATCTTGACCCGAACGTCAATTCGTTCGTAGGCAATCATATTTTAATTCTACAATGACATAGGTTTATGTCATTATTGATATTAACACAACTATTATTCTTATTTCACCTAATTATTTTTACTGTATTGAATCCGTATTGCTTGAATGTTTTCCATGCAACAAGAATTACATTTTATGGAATTCGTTTTATGATGATTGATAGATTGTTTTGTAGAGAAACAGTTAAAGATTATGATTCTCATTTAGGCCTTTACCTCTTTGTTATAACGCGGTTTGCGTTAGATTATATTTCGCTTTCTATTACGAACACATCACTCAATGCGGCCCGGGCCCAACTCATATATAAAATATATGATATATATATATATATATTATATATTTATAATATATATATAATATATATATAATATATATATAATATATATAATATAATATATATAATATATATATAATATATATAATATATATATAATATATATAATATATATATAATATATATAATATATATATAATATATATAATATATATATAATATATATAATATATAATTATAATATATATATTATATAATATATATATTATATAATATATATATTATATATATAATATATATATAATATATAATATAAATAATATATATATAATATATATATAATATATAATATAAATAATATATATATGATATATATATATATATATATATATATATATATATATAATATCCTTCTATGGAGATACGCTTATTTCTGTGCTTTTCTAACAATTTGATGCCCCCCCTTTTTTTTAAAGAACGACTTTGTTTTGACCTTAAGATATGTCTCGCTTTCGATTTAATTTCTTTGTTGGAGTAAAATTTATTTCATAAAGCATTTTCTGAGGATATTTAAATAGTCGATGTTCGCTAAAGGCAAATCTGGAGAATATGTTGGGTGTTAAAGCAATTTGATGTAGTTTTGCCATTATTTCTTGTATTGATAATAATTATTGAGTCCCGTCAGTGCATACATTCTACTTTTAGCCACTGCCAGAGGATCTTGTGTAACTTTGTGTACAATCTCTTGATAGACAGGGTGTATCACATGAAGTGCATGCATGGTAAAACTGAAATGGAACTTTCGACATTGACTGCTTTCGCTAAACACGCTTAAAGATGATGTACTCTATTCGATTTGCTTCAGATCTTTCGCGACTATCATATACGCGCTTATTCCAAACTGATCATTCAGAAGCGATTCTCTGGGTTAATGCTAAGTGTTTCCAGATGGTCTTTCACTACATATTTAAACATAAATGTGGCTTGTGTCGGACGTTTACTCTGTTGCAGTCTCACAGAAGACAGCGTTTCCACCATTTTGCACGAACATTTGTGTCTAGAGAGCCTGCCATCTTCTATTCAAACCAATTCTCCAGCGCATAAAATTCACAGCTCTATGCTCGACACACTAACTTGCAGTAAAATAATATGATCTAGTGTAAATTTAATTGGTCACAATTTTGTAAGCGAGTGCCAGTTCATTTTCAAGATCCTGCTGAGCCAAATTTGCAAGAGCCCTTTCAGAGCCTTGATATGTCGGCGATACGGGGTTAATATCTCTGAGGAATACAGGATAATAGACAAAGTGTACGTTGTATACGCTAAGGTTTGTGTTTACGAAAATGGCTGTCTGATACACGCGCTATTCAACTGAAGATTTTTCAAGCTTTTTCGATCCTTAGAATTTAATGTATCTATCTTGGGAAAGAGTGCTGCCAAGACATACGAAAAAGGCAACAATACTTAAATTCTGGTTCACTTGGCGTAGATGTTGAATTCGATATGCTGGAGTTATAGTGGAGTGGTAAAGATGCGAACGCTTGAGAGAAGTTTATTATCTGCATAGCCTCCTGTGTTCACATCATTGGCACAAAGAAACTTCCGCACGAGATTGAAGATTCTCCCGGGAGTTAATAAACGTATGAGAACGTTATTGTTCTAAAAAAGCATAGGTTATGGCAATCATAAAATATATAAAGAATAACGTCAATACATAGATATCACTCTGCTTAACTATCTGATAGCGATTAATTCAGCGAGTGTATAATCAAAGTGAAACGTACCTTCATGTCCTAATGAAGTTGTTAAAATAACATGGCGAATTATGGTGGCACGAAATCTTTTCTTTGCTGCTTTTTTTAAACACTGCCATCATAACAAAACTAAACTGAGGCAGCAAATTTTGACCGAATAAAAGATTGTATATTCTGCTGGATAAAGCGATATTGAAGGAAAAAATTAACTTACTTATGTAACATATACAATAAGAAAATAAATGTCTTTATACATAGATACATGTGTTTATATGTGCTGGCATTTTATGCGCTTTTCGCTTCTCTTCTTTGTCACCGTTTCATCTAGTGACCGTCGATCGTCTCTTCTATTTGGAAACTCTTTCATTTCAGAGACGTTCGCTGAGTTTTCTGCAAGTTTTTTTTTTGGAAAAAATGGACTTAAGAAAGAGAGACTCATGTTATCTTAGTTCATTGTTTACTTCTTAACCCTAGCTTTCTAACTTTACGAAATCAATGACGCGTACGGACAGATATCGAAGTAACCTAGTAACCGAGATTACAATTCCATACATTGTTGATCGTGACTCATTTCCAGAGCTTCCACCGAGATACTGCTTTTAAAATCTTAGTTTTCTCTAGCTTAACGCCGGTCGTTAGTCGCCATCGTTTAATATTGTTTTGTATACGGCGTTTGACTTCTACTCTTGCATCAAATTTACGTCACCTGTTTCTGCGAACTATTCTATTTGTAGATTTAGGTAACTCTGACATTCATGAAATGTTGCTTGGCAAAATTCCCATTAGCTAACTTTCGATTTGAAAATACCGCGGATTATTAAACAAAACAAATAAAAACACAGAAAAACGAAAAAAAAAAGACAAAACAAAAAAAAACAAAAAAAAAAATAAACAACAACAACAACAACAACAACAACAACAACAACAACGCAATATTATTTTCAAAACAGGTTGTTTAGAAGAATGCATCAGTTTTTCAGTTGGAAAAGTTACATTCTTGTAAGTAAGACGTGTTTTTCATTTTATTTTTTAAAAATGCCGCGGATAATTAATCAAAACAACCCTAAAAAATAAAAAAAAATAAAAAAACGAAAACAGCAACAATAAAACTATAATATTTTCAAAACGGATCACTTAGAGGAACGCATCGTTTTTTTTTTCAGTTGAATAAAAGATGGAGAATTATGAATATGTAATGGAAAAGAACAGAGAAAATATAATAGAACATTTATTTTTGGTTCGAGTCTCAAAAGTTTCTTACTAATTCGACCCTACATTATAAATTCAGAAAAGTAGAAAGTGGATCTTGTGTCTACTTTCGGCAGCATCATAACTCTCGTTTCCTATTTTTTCTTCTTTCATCCTCATATTCCATGAGCGATGTTTCTGACAAGGAAGGAATAATTGCTATGTTCTGGGTCAGAATCTATTCCATCTAATATTTATTGTTGGCGGGATTTTGACTTCAAAGTATTTTTTTAGCTCCTCACATCAAGTGATTTCATACCTTGTCCAGAGCGATTTCCATAAAAAAATCACTATTAACGTAAGATGTGTAATATGCAACACATGTAGCATCTTTTTCACTGAAAGAAGTATACCATGGATATCAAATGAGATGGTGATCAATTTCATTCTTATTATATCTATTCTCTTTTAGGAATAAAACAAATTTCCGTGCAGCGTATTTGTTATTTTATGATATCTATCTATGCATATGTTTACTTATAGAGATAAAGTTAGTTATGTATATATATTTCTACATTTCTATGTATAAGATAATCTCATAAACTAAGGAATGGATCATTATGAATAGTATATTTTAGGCAACACAGTGAGTAACATGGGTGGATTATCTTTTTTGTAAACTTTAATATTTAGGGGGTACATATAAAGTTAGGTATGTCTGTATGTTTCTATAATCATGTTGACACATTGGCTCTTGCTAGATCACCGAAGTTAAGCAAAGATGAGCCTGGTCAGTACTAAAATGGATGAACATTTGGGAATTCTAAATGATGTATGTGCTCTCCGCTTATTTCGGCATTGTTCCCAGTCGATCTGGGCGTCTCTTTGCCACTGAATGCCGATTCAGGATAGTTGTGGTTGTGATTGCGCAACCCTTGCCTCACAATTTCACGTGCAGCCACATTTATATGGGGTATTCATTGAATTTCGAGACTGAACGGAGTCAATGATGATTTAGGTTAATTTAGTTTAATGCATAGAGAGCATGAAAAGGTGGAAGTTTTTCTTGACAATTCAGATACTTATGATATGAAATTTTTTATTTCGAACAGACATCAATTAATAGATATTCCCCCAAATTTTGTTTCTTTGTAAGATTTTAAAGCTATGAAATGGAACAGATTTGTCCCATGTGAAAACTCAAGTTTGCATTCTATTTGATCTAGAGTCATTAGACATCAAGTATAACCAAGAGTGCCTAAGTTTGTATTTCTTTTTAAAACCTATTAAGCTTAAACATTAAACCTTAAACTTTAAGGTTTTTCTAGAATTAAAATGATTAAATGGATTTTGATGAGAATTCAAACGGGGATTCTACACATTAGTATTAGATGTTGGTTTAATCTTAGTAAAGTGAAAAAAAATCTGTTCAAGGAATTAATTTTACCTGTTCTGACACGGGTATAATTATTATAATCTACATATATGTGTGTGTGTGCTTGTGTGTGCTGACCATATATATATATATATATATATATATATATATATATATATATATATATATATATATATAATTATAAAACTCCAATGACCTTGTAATGAGTGTTGTAACCCAACATCCAGTTTACGACTTCCGATTGCGCATGCGTACATAAACAAATAATCAATGCGACGATATAACGTAGTTTTACTGTGTACGTATACTGTGTTGTTTTTCGCGTTTAAATTATCCAAATAACCAATTGTTCATACTTTCTGCATTTTTTTTACATCGTTCATTTCCTTATTACGTTTAAGTTATTTTAACACTATTTTCTTACAAATAAATCTACTTTAACCCGTTGACAACCATAAGAGCGTTTTACAACGGCAATTTATCCATCGCCTTCATTTTTTTTAATTTATTCCCCATTTTTAATACACCTTTTTTTAAATAAACATTCATACATTTTCGTCTACACAACCAACATAAATAAATAACACCGAAAATGTGCTTTTTAATTTGCTTTACAAATAAATAATCAACGCGACATTGAAATGTAGTTCTTTTTCGCGTGTAAATTAAAATATATATCAAAATTTTAATGTAACTTTAAGTATTATGGAATCTGTTCAGTGCACATTTACCTATAAGTATGGCAAACCACTTATAATTCAATGACTTTAAGTTTTTTCCAAAACAAACAATTATAAACAGAACGACTCATAGAAATCTATCTATATTCTTTTTTCATTTTAATATACTTTCATAGAAATGTTTCTGTTATGTCACAAAAACTATTTTCTTTACGTCACAAGTGTCACGCTCATACATTAATTCCATGGCTAATATTTTTTTTAATTACATTTTCACCCCAAACAAGGCACATTGCCAATTTGGTGTAGGGGGCTACTATCAGGGGCAGCAACTACTGGGGAACTATGTAGGGATTCGGGCAGCAAGATGCCGGTTCACGTTACACTTGAACTTCTGCATGTCAGTACAGTTGGGGAAGCAGGGACCTGGAATGGAATTCCAGAGTCTAGCGATTCTGGGGAAGAAACTACTGGAGTAGAAAGATCTTTTACATTTAGGGATCTCTACTGCGTGGGGGTGGGATTTAGCTGCCTGTCGAGTTAGTCGAAGGTGTCTACGTCGTGGGGGCACAAGTGCTTGCAGTTCATCAGAGCATTCACCATTAAAATACTTGTAGAATAGGCAGAGGGATGCAACGTTTCGTCGATGGGACAGAGGCTGAAGCTTAGATGCCAGTTCAGGGCCTACCAGACTGGCGACTCTCTTTTGAACCTTGTCTAGGAGCAAGAGATTAGCAGCAGATGCACCAGCCCAAATGTGACAGCAATACTCCATACATGGGCAAATGGTGGCCTTATAGAGTTACAGGATACTTTCAGGTGTCAGTAGTTTTCTAGCACGGTAGAGAGAGCCTACCTTCTTCGCAGCGGCCCTGGCAATGTTTTCAATGTAATTGTTCCAACTCATGTTTCCTGTGAACGTTAGGCCAAACAGTTTGAAAGATGTACTCTCAGATAGGGAATCACTGGTCATTGCTATTGGTGGCAGAGAAGGTTTCTTGTAATTATTGAAGGAAACCAGTTTAGTCTTGGCAGCATTGAATGTGACCATCCATTTATGTCCCCATTCCACTACAGATTGGAGGTCATCCTCTAGTGTTTTTGCCATTTTTTCAGTTATGTGTTCATTTGTTTTCCTGTCACGCCTGTTATAGAGTGTGGTGTCATCAGCATATATACCCATCTCAGAGGAAGTTTTGTCGGGGAGGTCATTTATGAATATCAGGAACAATAGAGGTCCATGAATCTTGCTTTCCGAGCTGTTGGAAAACTGCTTCTGTAGTACCAGTATTCAAGAATTCTGGCGAAAGAACTGACCCATTAAATTATCGCCCTATTAGCCTCCTCCCACTTTTTGCCAAAATATTTGAGACCTTAATTAACCATGCTCTAGTCCAGCGCCTTACAGATGCTAAACTTCTGACCGACCATCAATATGGATTTAGACAAGCCCGTTCCACGGCAGACATCCTCACTGTAATCTCTGAACGCATATACCATTCACTGGACAAAGCGGGAGAGGGCAGAGCGGTTGCTCTAGATATATCTAAGGCTTTTGACAGGGTATGGCATGAGGGTCTCCTCAGGAAGATTAGATCTTACGGTATCACTGGTAGAATACTTAACATAATTAAATCCTTCTTAGATAAGAGAAAAATCCAAGTTGTCCTCGACGGTCGTACATCTAAACAATATGATATAAATGCGGGAGTGCCCCAAGGATCTATCCTTGGACCTCTGCTGTTCCTGATATTCATAAATGACCTCCCCGACAAGATTGCCTCTGAGATGGGTATATATGCTGATGACACCACACTCTATAGCAGGCACGACAGGAAAACAAACGAACATATATCTAAAGTAATGGCAGAAACACTAGAGGATGACCTCCAATCAGTAGTGGAATGGGGACAAAAATGGATGATAACGTTCAATGCCACCAAGACAAAACTGGTTTCATTCAATAATTACAAGAAACCTTCTCTACCACCTATAGCAATGGCCAACGACTCTTTATCTGAGAGTACGTCTCTCAAGCTCCTTGGCCTAACGTTCACAGGAAACATGAGTTGGAACAATTACATCGAGGGCATTGCCAGGGCCGCTGCAAGGAAGGTGGGCTCTCTCTACCGTGCTAGAAAACTTCTAACACCCGAAAGTATCCTGTACCTCTATAAGGCCACTATTCGCCCATGTATGGAGTATTGCTGTCATATTTGGGCCGGTGCATCGGCTACTAGTCTCTCGCTCCTTGACAGGGTTCAAAAGAGAGTCGCAAATCTGATAGGCCCTAAACTGGCATCTAAACTTCAGCCTCTGTCCCATCGTCGAAACGTTGCATCCCTCTGCCTGTTCTACAAGTATTATAATGGTGAATGCTCTGAAGAACTGCAAGCACTTGTGCCCCCACGACGTGAACACCCTCGACAGACCCGACAAGCTGCAAAATCCCACCCCCACACTGTAGAGATCCCTAGATGTAAAAGATCTTTCTACTCCAGTAGTTTCTTCCCCAGAACTGCTAGACTTTGGAATTCCATTCCAGGTCACTGCTTCCCCAACTGTACTGACATGCATAAGTTCAAGTGCAACGTGAACCAACATCTCGCTGCCCTAATCCCTACATAGTACCCCAGTAGATGTTTCCCCTGATAGTAGCCCCCTACACCAAAGTAGCAGTGTGCCTTGTTCGGGGTGAAAATGTAATAAAAAAAAAAAAAAAAAGGATAGACACCTGAGGCACTCCCGCATTTATATCATATTGTTTAGATGTACGACCGTCGAGGGCAACCTGGATTTTTCTCTTATCTAAGAAGGATTTAATTATGTTAAGTATTCTACCAGTGATACCGTATGATTTAATTTTCCTGAGGAGACTCTCATGCGATACCCTGTCAAAAGCCTTAGATATATCTAGAGCTACCGCTCTGGCCTCCCTCGCTTTGTCCAGTGAATGGTATATACGTTCAGAGATTACAGTGAGGATGTCTGCGGTAGAACGGGCTTGTCTAAATTAATATTGTTTGTCAGTCAGAAGTTTAGCATCTGTAAGGTGATGGACTAGAGCATGGTTAATTAAGGTCTCAAATATTTTGGCGAAAAGTGGGAGGAGGCTAATGGGGCGATAATTTGATGGGTCAGTTCTTTCGCCAGAATTCTTGAATACTAGTACCACAGAAGTGGTTTTCCAACAGCCCGGAAAGCATGATTCGTTAAGGCATTTGTTGTAGAGCTACTTCGGCTGAGCACTTTTTTAATAGCACAGCTGGGATGAGATCGGGTCCACATGCTTCTGAGGTGTCAAGGTTTTTTTTATGATAGCATGCACCTGAGCAGGGGTGCTTTTTAGATCGTCTAGCGTGGCGTCTGTCCGCAAAGGAAAGTCAGGCAGGGGGTTGTTGGAAGGGTCCAGTGTGGAGTTGGAGGCAAACCTGCTGGCAAGCATATTAGCCTTGTCGGTTGCTGAGCAAACAACCTTGTGATTGTTGGTTAGTGGGGGATTGTTGATTGCCCATTATTTACTACACTGTTGTAGATTTTCCAGAAGTCACGATTTCCTAATTTTTGTGCTTCGATGCGTTTTTTAGTGGTTTCAGTAAATTCTCTCTTAGCTGTCGCTATTTCTTTCTTAACGTTACTTCTAGTTTCTATATACTTCTGTCTGTTTGAACTGAACGGATGTCGGTTAAATCTGCGGTATGCATGCTGCCTTTGAGCAATGGCATTTGCGCAAGTAGAAGTAAACCATTGGGGAGAGTGGGGCTTGCTATAAAATTTCGGCATGGGAACATGTGCTTCAATTGCTGTTTTGAACCATTCAGTGGTCTCATTGGCGCACTGTTCAGCAGGAAGAGAGAAATATTTCCCCATGGGGCACCTCTGATAAGATCTCTGATGGCTTCCCAGTCAGCCTTTTTATAATATCTCGTTGTTTTGAGCACTGGCTCTTCAGTTTTGAGTCTAGAGTTTAGGGCGATTTCGACCATTATCACTGCATGATCAGCGTTCCCGAGTGGGCTGTCAGCATTTGTTATACAATCCTCGGGAACTGTGGTCAGAAACAGATCTAGAAGTGATGCGTGTTGTTCTTGCTGGTCAGGGAAACGGGTTGGAAACGTAACCATTTGTGATAGGGAGTGAGATATAGAGAAGCTATGTGTTGTCTGCCCGCTGCATCTGTGTGAGTAGAGAATCCAAGCCAGTTTTTGTAGTGAACATTAAAATCACCAAATACATGAACTTGTGCGCTAGTGTCGAGGGAGAGTGCTGTGTCTATGCTGTCAGAGACTTTGTTTATTATGGTGCAGTCCAGAGTCGAGGGAGAGCGGTAGATAAAATAAAAGTAGCTAATGTTATGTTGTATGCTTAGTCTAAAGCACATAAAGGCTTGATCGTCCGATTCTAGGTTTGTTTCTCTAGTCAGGGAGAGGGTGTTACGAATGTAGACTCAAAGTCCGTGCATATGTCTGCCAGAGTCTTTATGGCAGACTGGGAGATAGCCAGGCATGTTAAAGTAGTTAGAGGGGATAGAGGAGTGTATTTTAGTCTCGCTTAATGCTAAGATACCCCGGGTATTTGTTAGGAGAAATGCTTTAACATCAGCTAAATTAGTTCTAAGCCCACGGATGTTAGTGAATGCAAGCCTTAAGGGAGGAGGCAAGTTGGATTTGTTTGTCCCTAGGCCTGGTTTAAGCTTATTTTTTGATTGTACTGCCATCACGTTTTTAAAGAGTTTCAGTTAGGTAAGGGAAGCTGAACAAGAGGTTATGCAGGGTATCAGACATGCAACACAAGTAGACCATTAGCTGACCTTTCTTCAACTAGGACTGTGGCCTTAGGAAAGCCCATCGGGGATGAGTGCAGGGTCCCTTTCCATACGCGACATGGCATTAAGAACACCCGATATTATACAACTGTTGATGGAGCAGCCGCTCTAAAGGCTACCAAAGAGTTAGGGCACCTGTACTACCAGTCGGAAACAGAAACCAGGAACTGTCAATTCGGTACCCTCAACCCATTAAAAGCAGGTCACCCTAATCTAATTGCGCAGGCATGTGTGGTACTCAAGCACTCCTAAGTGCCCAGTTTTGAGGGGTGGGATGTGTCGGGAGTGGGTAAACGGCATTCATTGCCCTAGACAAGAAACAAGATCTACAACTAAGTGTTTTGTCGATTCACTGTGATAGTGTCTCTGCGCCTGACTAATGGGCAAATAAGGTGTATGGAAGCCGGGCGATAGACAGAGCCTATCTACTCCTTAAGCAATTTAGGTTTGCAGACCGGTAATTTGTTTGAGTCACCAGCTCTAGGAAGGTTGTCATCCAAGACTGGAGAGGCCTCCCTCCCCTTTGGTTTAGTTTCAGAGCTTTCCTTCTCCTAGACGGGTGATCTGGAAAGATCTACTGGGTCCATCAGCTCTGAGAGGGTTTGCTCCGCGCCTGGGTCCTAATCCAGGTATTTCTGCGACTCCGCGTGGTTAGTTAATGTTATAGGGTTAGTTTGTAGAAGTTATATATCTAATGAATAGTTACACTCCTCAAAGTGATTTAGGGACATGCAGTGGAAGCAGTTATGTGAGCAGGCTTGTTAGAAAGGCGTTAGTGCGGATTAAGTCTTTTACCTTAGATTTTTCCATTTAACTTTATGTTCGTTTAGGTACAGGATAACGTTATAGTGTGAGTAGGTATTAGGATTTGAGCTAAGAATTTTGCCCAGTCACTGTATATCAGCTTGCCTGGGCGTTTAAATCGTCCATCTGGTTTTTGAGTTCTGGTTTCCAAAAATTCATCTGCTTACCTATTTCATGGCCGCCCTGTCATAAATCCGATATTAAAAGTCATTAACGTTTTTCCTTGCAAATAAATGTAATTTAACTCTATTTAGTTAAAAAAAAACTGATTCAGATATAAATATACAATATATTATTATTATTATTATTATTATTATTATTATTATTATTATAATAATAATAATAATAATAATAATAATAATAATAATAACAACAACAACAACAACAACAACAACAATAATAATAATAATAATAATAATAATAATAATAATAATAATAATAATATCTATAACTATATTTACTGCTTTTATATCTATAACTATATTTACTGCTGTGGATTCTGATGATTTATTTTTCAGATATTCTTAAAAACTATTTTCTCTTCAAGGAGGGGAGAGGTAGAAACTTGGATTTAGTAGTGCTTTTAGAAGGGCCTCCTTAATTTTTATTAGTGCTTGCAGTAGTGCCCGGGAGGCTTCATGAGTTTTATTTTTTCACTCATCACTTAAAAAAATGTTTTCTCAAGACAATAAAAGATAGTACAATCTCAAAATCACTCTTTATTTTGAACATTTTTCATCTTACCGTTTAAGGGCCAACGAGTAGACTAAATAAAAAATAATGACGGAGGGGGGAGCAGATTGAACTTCTCTCAAAGTTAAAAGTCGTAAAAAAAGAAGAAAATAATAATAATATAGGGGGAGGGCTGGTGGTGGTGAAGGTGCTAACCTCAATTCGGGGCTGTAAATCAGTTCTGAAATGGGGGATCGATTTATTAGAACGCTGTATGTGAAACTGAACCCTTTTCCAAATCTTTTTTTTTTGTTATTTGGTAGCTTAGTATCCAATAATCTACAAAAATAGTTGAAAAAAAAAGACGAAAGGGGAAAAAATTGTAAGGGGTGCCGATTGTTCAAGTGCACTTACATATTTAAAAAATTGTTTTTCTTTACCCAAGTTGTGCGTGATTAAACTAAAACTTGATTTAAAAAAAAAAAACTACGTTTTTCGTGTCCAAAATTATTTATTAACGATTTGCAGCTTAATGGGCTGGTAAAAAGCAAAAATAAATAAATAAATAAAAAAATAAATAAAATAAACAAAAGTTCAGCTAGAATTCGTCATTGCCAACTTTCTCTCTCACCGTCCAGCACGCGTTCCCCCCTGACCTCTGCCAACAGCCGCTTATTAAAAAACTGACTTCATTCCATTTGCATATGTGTGCAACGGGCAGTGTGATCTCGTGCGATTCCATGAGACTACCCTTATGAATCCACGGCCGCTATCTTTAATATCTCTCTCTCTCTCTCAGATCTCACCTGAAGGTAAGCCGTATAGCCACATAATGCACACACACGTGAGAGCTTTCTTCTTTGCTTATTACATTCAACTCTAGAAGTATATTATTTTCTTTTTTCCATTGCAAGTTAGAAGCAAATATGTTTTTCTAATGTAAAAAAGTACCTCCTTGTATTTTTTCTTTTCGTTTTTTTTTTCAATTTTTTCAACAGATTACACTCCTCCTATATAAGTTTTTTTTAATTTAATCTAAAAGCAATGATGTTAAGACCTTTATTATCCAATGTATTCCGTGTTTTCTTTTTTGCTGGTCACCATGTTTGTTTTCACGCGGAAGTCTTTTAACAACAAAAACAATTGTCCTTAATCTCATGCTACAGGTTAAATTAGTTGTATTGTAATTGCATACATTGTTTCCCATTCAATTCCTCCTACATAATATATACATATAGGATACCTACATAATATATATATATAGGATACCTACATAATATATATATATATATATATATATATATATATATATATATATATATATAGGATACCTACATAATATATATATATATAGGATACCTGCGCTTCGCTGTACGCGTATGCTTTACGGGTACCCTTGCAGTGAGTGGATGTTGTAAGAGTTACTATTGCTTAATGTGTTTAACATTTTTAATTAGTGACTGAAGTGACTGAAGTGACTGAAATCCAACTATGAACTTTAAAACAAATAGTTTATATCAAAGCTGACACACATATTGTTACACATAAAAATTGAAACAATTACAAATAATCACAATAGTTAACATCTTTCTAACTCAGTTTCGTTTCTATTTCGTTTGGGTGGCATCTTTAGTGCGTATCTGAAAGAGGAAAGTATTATCTTCAATTTTTCAAAAGAATTATATGCATCCCAGGAAAAAAAGAGCCTTAATGATCTGTTACATTGTTTTTGGCAGCGTTATTTTGTGAAGGTCAAAGTTTGGAGATACAGTGCAATAAATTTTGGCCTTTTTTGTAGACCACTATCATGCCAAATTTCATTAAGATTTATTAGATTTATTGAGGAGACGACGGTGGAGGAGGGTGATTTGATTCAAATTCACAAATTCACTTTAGGATTGTTGCAAACCTCAACTTGGTGTGCACCATTCCTAGGTGGGGAAGTTTATTAAGTGACGCACAAAATATGACCTTAACCTTTGATTTTGACCTTGAAAAATGGTGTGCACCATCCCTGGGTCGGAGACCATCATCATGGATGTTTTTTTCATGATCGGTCCAGTGGTGTAAGCCGTAGGAGAGTATGTATACATAGGCTAATACCTTTACCTTTACCTTGGAAAATAGTGTGCACGATTTTTTGGTGGGGGACCAAATTTTAGAGATACAGTGCAATAAATTTTGGTCTATGTTGGAGACAAGTGGTGTGAGCTGTAAGAGAATTGTACACAGAGACACAGACACAGAGACATAATAAAGCTACTATATATATATATATATATATATATATATATATATATATATATATATATTTTAATACCCACAGGCACTAGTGTTTCACCCTTTCGGAATCATCAGCGCAGGAGGTTATAATTATCGCCGGTTGTGGGACTCGAACGTAGCAACACAACCATTTCTGTCTCCATTATAATGATATTCAACTGAAATTAAACATTTATACAAGAACAGTCTACCGTGATAAAGCGACTAAAGTATTACAATCTCGCACGCAGGCCAAATGACCGACTTTTTCATTTACGCAGACAATTATCTCCTATGTAATATTTTGATTGCAGAAATTCCCCTCTGGACCAAAGTACCGTAGATTTGCAACAGCAGATGCCACATACAAATTTATTAAGCATAGATTATTAGTAACTATTTTATGTCACTTTAGAACGCCTTTTTAGACACATTTAACCGTTATAATAAAAACCTACATTTAATCCTAGGAGCAAAATCATCACAAATGCAACCCTCTTTAGAGGAAGTAGTTCCTATTTTCCCTCTAAATAACAAGTCCTCCTCTGCATCCACTCATCACCGGGAGGATTTCTGCACTTTCGAGAGATATGAGATTTCACCCCTATTTACTAGATCATATACTCATAGGCATACCACAGTCTTTCGATTTCCCAATTCAAAATTAATAAATTCTAGCTTCTCATATTCCGTCAAATCTCATTGGATGAGAGCTGACAATTCGTTCATTCCAAAATCTAAATCTTATTACAAAACGAACACTCCAGAAATTTTAAAATATGGAGTCAAGAGGCAATCGTTTTAAATAAAATAAATCAAATACAAACATAATAACCAATTAAGACACATCGAGACATGTTCATAAGCCAAGAATTCTTTATTTTTTTTTACGTTAAATATACCGTAGACGCTAATTGTTCTTATACAGTTACGGTATCGTGATAAATCTTTTGTGCTTACATAGATCATACATATTGTTCTTAAATACTGTTTTTCATCACATCCGCATATGTTGGTAAGCCATTATTTCATCTTTTTAAAAACTAGATAAGTCTTCCTTTTTTTTTTAAAAGCATGATTGACTAAAATTCTTTCTTTATACGCCAAATAAAAAACGGATTAATCGAATGATATAGCTGAAACCCGGATTTTGCCGAAACCTTACACATTGAACTATATTGCTTGGCTCTAACTTAAATAAATCATAACCAGAAATGTGTGTGTGTGCGCGCGCGTGTGCGTGTGTGTATGTGCATCTGGGTGTGCTTGCGTGTGTGCGTGTGTTTATGCGTGCGTTTGTATATGTGCATTGTGTGTTTGCGTGTGTGTGGTTTTGTGTTATCGTGTGTGTGTGTGTGCATGTGTTTGCGTGTGTGCGTGTGTGTGTGTGGGCGTATGTGTGCGTGTGTGTGTCTGCACGTGTGTGTGTGGGTCTGCGCGCGTGTTTATATGCGTGTGTGCGCGTGTGTCTGTGCGATACAAATCAATCTAATATTTGCGTCAACTAGACTCAGCCACGGTAACGCGTAGCCGGGCGGTTACAGCTAGTATACAATATAGAGAAATGCTTGTTTTAATTCATAGCCAGAGAACGATAAAAAGTAAATAAACTTATACCACTTACAAGGTAAAGTATATGCTTTTCACACTAGTCACATTAAATACTGCAGATATAAGATCAGCTCAGTAGGAGAGATTTAGTCCACTAGAACTTTAAGCAATTAAAAGTGGAGTAAATGAATCCAATGAATTACTACAGATTCATTCACATTTTCCAATAAGTAAAGGCAAAAAAAAAAACAAAAAAAACACAGATAGTATATGATTGCTTCTCTGTCTCTTTCTCTTCTTCTCTTTCTCTTTATATCTATAATATAAAGCTGAATGTGTGCGTATGTGTGTGTGTGTGTGTGTGTGTCTATATGGTTGACTATTTTAAAAAACTGATTACATATAATGATAGAAGATGTATCGAGACACAGGAATGGGTATGTTTGATCTGGCAGAACAGTGGTTCATTAAAATTGTGGAGTTGCGTTCGCGCCTGGTTCACAAAGTATGGAAATAAAACATTTAAAAATAAAAGAAAAACGTTCACAAGTGTTTTTGATATAGATATACATAAGAATACTTTGATAAGTATGTTTTAACTTAAATAGGGATGGTATAATAAAATTGTTGGGTCTGCGTTCGCGCATGGCCTCCATAGAATGGAAATAGGCACAAACTTTAATAAAGACTTTTCATATCTATCTGCGTAAGTATACTTTGATAATTATGTTTCAGTTTGAAGAAATATGGTATAATAAAATTATGGAGTGTTCGTTCACACCTGATCTCCATAGAATGGAAATATGTCACAAAGTTTAACAAGTTTTTTTTTAATATAGATCCACAGAATATTGTGATAAGTGTTTCAGTGTGAACAGGTATGGTATAATAAATTATGGGGTTTATCTATTTTATTTTTACTTTCATCATATTTTGCTTTGGTTTTGATACCCCCAAATTCGAAGCTATCTCTTTACAACCCTTCCTTTTCATAACCTATCATACTTTCATAAATCAGAGCCCATTTTCTGTAGGCTGTTTTTAAACCCAGTCAAGGACGGGTACTTTTGCTAGTATATATATATATATATAAATATATATATATATATATATATATATCACATAGGCATCACTACTTATCCTCGCGTGGCCTCTTGGTCTTGATAAGGATCAAAGTGTGTACAGTAGAAATTGGACAATGTAGTAATCGTTAGTATGGAAATTCGGTAAATTTGTTAACAAGTGGGGCGGCTCATCAAGAACTTGTTTACGTTAGGCTTGAAGACAACCATATTGTAGTCAGCTGGAAAGCAGGAAAACGGAAGACAATTCCACAGGCGTGCAGTTCTAAGAAAGAAGCTTTGTTCATGGAATCTACGTTTAGGTTTAGGCACAGATAACGAGTGGGGGAATTATTGATAGTGTTTTCAGCTATATATATGAGTGTGTGTATACATTATACCTATATGCGTCTCTATATAATTTTACTACTGGAATAGTATTATATATATATAAACAAAAATATACAAAGTTGTTTTAGATAGCTCAATAATTCAATAATAGAGCTATAAATATTTCTTATAATTCAATGCTTTACAAGGAACAGACACTTATGTTTTTGGTTATTTCGAAATGTTATGTTGTATTTGCAACAATTGCGTGAAATTGTTTCAGACCATAGCTGGTATATCGATATAAAATAGTTCATAAATTCTAAGTGTAACTACAAGGAAGCTAATCAGCGCGAGAAAAAAAAAAAAAGCACACAAAATACCTATTTTCAAAGTACTCAATGTTCTATAGACAGGCCTTTCTTATCAGCAGTCCGGTAATCAGGTTTTCTTTTCGTATCCCATATGTTATGCACCTGTAGTTTCAAATTATCAATATTTTATGGTGTTACAGAGTACACTTGCCTTAATATCTCTTTAACGTTTGTATTTATACTCTTGCTCAGTCAAATACTGCATTATGAGTGTATATTCCTGGTAATGTGGGAGATAATAAGGTATATATATATATATATATATATATATATATATATAAATATATATATATAATTATATATATATAAATATATGTGTGTATATATGTGTATATATATGTATATATGTATATATATATGTATATATATATGTATATATATGTATATATATGTATATATATATGAATATATATATGTATATATATGTATATATATATATATATATATATATATATATATATAATGGTAGTTTGATTTTGGTTCCTAAAAGTACATCCACTGAAAGAAGATGTGTCTACCAGAAAAGTGCTCAATGAGTTAACAGAGCATATTACATTAAACTCGTTTATACAAACCAACAGCTACATATGTGTATATATGTTTCTGTAATTTCGCGTTACAGAGAAAATCACGTCATCACGCCAAGGATTGCGCTATTAACATCTGATGAGGTAATTTCTCTGTAACGGGAAATTACAGAAACATGTATGCACATATGTAGCCGTTTGTTTGTACTAACGAAGAATTTAATATATATATATATATATATATATATATATATATATATATATATATTGAAATGTTGAACCCTCTCATAAAGGAGATAATTGTTTATACTTAGTATAACAGAATGATATTCTGAACAATGTTTCTCTGATTATCGATAACGTGTAAAATGTATGTTAACAAACAAGGTACGAATAGTGCTACTTGTTTATTGATCGCATTTGCTTCAGTGTTCGATTATTGTCATATGCACACGTGCTACCTTTAGTTATACGACAAAACCCCTGTCTGTAGATGACGATATATATATATATGTATATATATAGTAAGTTATAAAATAGCTCTACCTACGTATTGAGCACTGTTGAAGTAAATACTTAAAGTTTACACATACATTTATACCTTCGTATATTAATTTATGGGAGTAAATGAAGTAGTTCATATATATATATATATATATATATATATATATATATATATATATAACTACTTAATTTACTCACATAAAATTAATATACGAAAGTATAGATTTATGCGTAAACTTTAAGTATTTACTTCAAAAGTGCTCAATACGTAGGTAGAGCTAGTTAGTAATTTATAAAATATATATGGCGATTAAGCTACACTGAATATTCCGCGTTTCATCCACTCTAGGACTCCTCAGACTTATGCGCGAATTCTGTGATTGTTTATCGTTTTTATATGTTCCTCTTCTATTGAGATTTTAGTTAGTCAATCAGCTTTCTAGTATCAACCGCGCCCTTCCTATCAGCCAATGGGCATGCATTTTATCGGATAAAGGATCTGTTTTAAAACTAGGTTAGTTTTTTTTATTGTTAGTTTATATATAAATATATATATGTGTACATACATATATGCTCATATATATACATATACATACATATATGTGTGATCGTTTATGTATATTCATGTTTATTTAATTTATTTATTTGTCTATTTTCTATTGTTTTTGTTAGTTTTAAAACTATTTTGCATCGCTATCCTAGAGTAAATTTTATCTTGTGAATATTTGTTATATTTTATCTTGTGAATATATTGTGATATTTTTGTATCCACTATTTTTTAGGGCTGTTTCGTAGATATTTTTGTGAAATTTTATATTGTGAATATATTGTGATATTTTTGTATCCACTATTTTTTAGGGCTGTTTCGTAGATATTTTTGTGAAATTTTATATTGTGAATATATTGTGATATTTTTGTATCCACTATTTTTTAAGGGCTGTTTCGTAGATATTGGTTGACAAATCAACCAATATCTACGAAACAGCCCTAAAAAATAGTGGATACAAAAATATCGATATCAAATGTAAGCAACAAAACACCAATAACTATAATAAAATTAAAAACAGAATGATAAGGAACTATAATTTGGTATACGGCTCCATACAAGCAAATGTTAAAAACAAAACTTGGCAAGAAATTTCTAGATATCATTGAAAAACACTTTCCCGCAACCAACCCCTTACACAAAAATCTTCAATAAAAATACCTTAAAGTTATCCTACAGTTGTTGCGAAAATTTAGAGATGATAATTAAAGCACATAATAACAAAATCTTAAATAAAAATAATGTAAACAACAACAAAATAAAAAATAAAAAAAGTAAACACCATGGCAAAAATAAAACTAACACTAGCAGAAATAATAATAATAATAATAATAATAATAACACGAACACGAACAACCATGCTATAAATAAAAATACTAATAACGAACAAGATAAATGTAACTGTAGACACCGCACACTTTGCCCAGTTCAAAATAAATGTCTAACCAAAAGCGTAGTTTATCAGGCAACAATATTTGCTAAAGAAATATTACGTAGGCATGACTTCCTTAGATTTCAAAACCCGATACTATGACCACAAAAGTACATTCAACAATAAAAAACACCGTATAAAAACAACACTAGCGAATAAATACTGGGAACTCAAAGAAAGCGGACATTCGCCGGTAGTCGAATGGAAAATAATAAGACAAGCTACAACGTGTAGGGACCTAGACGACCCATGTAGATTATGCCTTCATGAAAAATTTGCTATCCTGTATTTTAAAGAACCCCAACATCTATTAAACTGTAGAAGAGAAATAGCAAATGACTGTGTTCACAAGATAAAATTTACTCTAGGATAGCGATACAAAATAGTTTTAAAACTAACAAAAACAATAGAAAATAAACAAATAAATAAATTAAATAAACATGAACATACATAAACGATCACACATATATGCATGTATATAGATATGTATATATATATGCATATATGTATGTACACATATATATATTTATATATAAACTAACAATAAAAAAAAACACTAACCTCGTTTTAAAACAGATCCTTTATCCGATAAAATGCATGCCCATTGGCTGATAGGAAGGGCGCGGTTGATACTAGAAAGCTGGTTGGCTAACTAAAATCTCAATAGAAGAGGAGCATATAAAAACGATAACAACCACAGAATTCGCGCATAAGACTAAGGAGTCCTAGAGTGGATGAAACGGGGAATATTCAGTGTAGCTTAATCGCCATATATATTTTATAAATTACTATATATATATATATATATATATATATATATATATATAAAATGATGGAATTTGCTTGAAGCATTGCTGGTAAACAAATATGTAAGTATAGAGAGGACTGTTAGCAATGTAGACTAATTGATGTGACATATGTACAAAAATAAACAAACGAACGGAGGTTGTATTTAGATCTTCGTATATCTATTTATTTTTCAAAATCGTTCATATACAAATCAGTGAATATCGCCGTACTGTTTAATAAAACAGGGGTGGTAAATGTATTTGATGATTTCGAGATGTAGTTCTCCTTTTCAAAATGAAAACAACAAACAAACAAACAAACAAACAAACAAACAAATGTGTGCAATAAAAAACCGAAAGACGCACACATATACACACGCACATATATAATCCACAAGATAAATAATTTAAAAATTAATTCTATAGCTGTTTCATCTCATAGAGCCAAATGCATAATCAAATTCACAAATTAGCAATTATCATTAGTATTCAATACTAGTATCTAATATTCATCAGGAAACAACCGTATCCAGGGATCCCAGTGCTTCGGATTTTCCCCAAGATCTTGGGATTTCAGCGTTAACTTTGGGGTTAAAAATCGGAATCTTGGGAATTCGAGTAAAGTGTTGTGTAAGTTAATAAAAATTACATAAAGGAAGGTAAAGGAATATCGTTTGTTTCGTCTTAAAACATTTCTTTGCTTATGTGCTCCGCATAAACGATGCTTAACTGGTTGCGTTTGACGTTTCCGCCATAACCCACTGTTAACTGTTGTATATGGTTCTAAAAAACAACAAAAAGAAAAACAAGTAACAACATATATACTTCTCGACATGTTTCTGACAGCTTATGAAAACGCGTTGCTTCAGCGATGTCCAGTATGATTCATTTGTGCTTGAGATGTGATTGTGTGATCCATTTTCCTTTCACTGTTTTGCATTTGTGCCAATTTAATATTTTATTTTAATATATACATATAATGTATACACAGTCATTGAACTTAGTTCTTTCCATTTTATATGATAGTTAAAACCAACGGACACTTGTTTTTCAGAAACGACCGTTAAAAATTAAAATGTTGTTTCACCGAGGATCTTTCGATGCTCATTACTACAAGGCCGATAGCCATTAGTCGCGTGCTCTCGTGTAATGAATGAATGCGTGAATGTAGGATTGACATGGAATTCTTAAAGATAAACTAAAATGACCGAAAAATGGGCTGAAATGACTTAAATAAATAAAAAGTAAATGACTTAGGATGAGTTTAATGAACTTAAGGATGAATTGAATGACCTTAAGAATGACTTGAATGCTTAAAAAATAAGTGGAATCCTTCAAAAACAACTTGAATAATCTGGAGAATGACTTGAATGGCTTTGAGACTGACTGGTTGTAAAGTGGGTGATCATTTTACATTAAATTAATACAGAAAAGTGATCCCCCACTTTATATCACAATAAGTACAGCATGTAGTAAAAACAGATACTACACTTTGATCTTGGCCAAAAGGCCACGAACAACAGGGTATTTATTTGCCCCCTCACCGAGAAAATTAGGCACAAGGCCGATTTTTAATGTGAGGAGTGAAGGAGAAATGGGGACCAACTCCCCGGGTAGTAGAGGAGCTGGATAGTGAAAATTGGTATGAAGGGTTGCCCCTACATTGACCAAGGTCTTATATGTGAGGTTGGTACTTATTTGCTCCCCCACCGAGCAAATTATGCACAAGGCCGATTTTTAATATATGCGGTGTTTAATATATTTTTAATATATGTGGATTTTTAATATATGTGGTGTAATGTCTAGTGTTGGTGCAGTGTCTGGTGTTGGTGCAGTGTATGGTTTGGGGGCGGAAGTGGATTTTGTTGTTAGGGGTGGTGTATGCTCACAGGGAGTGGGGGCCACCTTATCTTCCCCTTTTCCTCTTTTGTTTTTATTCTTTCGAATGAACCGGGGAGAGGTGAGGTTGAGTTCTCCCTCTCACTTGTGGATTCATCCTCAGAGGAGCAGTCTTTTCTCCGCTTGATCCCCGTCTCGATTTATTCCGCACACTTTGATCAAGAAATACTTAAAAAGCTAAGAACAGCATCTATTAACAACAGACCTTTGATTTTAACCAAAAAGGCCAAGCACAAAAGTGTTACGGACAGACCGACAGACCGAGCGACGGATAGATCGACCGACGGACCGACGGAGTGACTTATAGGGTCGCTTGCACGCGACTAAAAATATATTTTGAGCCTTCATTTTTTTTTTAATAAAACGAACAAAGATGGAAGTTCTTTGTAAAAATATAAGAATTTAAAAGAAAAATATTATTTATTTTTTGAACGAAGATGCATAATTAAATTTAGTAGTTTTATGCATATAAAATTTATTTAGTACTTTGGTTATTTATTTATTAATCTTGGGAAATGTTCTACTTTCTTGGGATTTTTCCTTGTTAATTTTTGGGAAATCAAAAATAAAATGTTACTGGGATCCCTGCCTTGAGCACTGCTTTCTCATTGACAACTATTCATGCAAAATGATGAACATACAACCTTCTGATATCTTCAACTTCTTTTTAAATTTAAGCTCGGATAAAACGAGTTTCTGGATTTTTTGACGTTTTCCGAGACAACTGCCGATTGTGAGCTAGTTATGCGTTTAGCATCGTTTGTGCCTGTACGATTGCGTTTAAAGTCAGTATAATACTTCTTAACCGTTGTTTCAATAGGGCAGAACCTGAATAACACTTTTGTAGTCATCGCTTTGCTGAAAAGTATTTTTATCCCATCAGAAAGCAATGTTTTACCATCAGAGGAAATTTAGGAATATCCATTATTTTGAAAATTTGCAACAGAAGCTTCATTTCAATGACTGTAATTTGTAAACTAATTGTGCTTAAATGTTGACAAGTGACCTTTCAAAATTAGTACATTATAAAAATGCTTTTTACTTAGTCACGTCAACTAGATATAAGATCCAGAGAGTATTGGGTGATATGTTGCTCAACCTTAGAGTTGGATATTGGCAGGTTACTATGAACTAAGCGGATCGCATAACGGTAACATTCAGATGTCAGCTGAGTCAGTACAAATTTTATACTGTGTTATAAGGCGCACCCGAAGTTTTCCAGTGGTAAATGTCTATATTGCCAGTCCGATAATGCTAAAATTTTGACATATTTGAGAGTAGTTTGTAAAACTGGATTAAATTTAACGTAAATCTAAAATACCCGAAGTTTTAAATGGAAAATTATGCCTATATTATAAAGAATAAAATTTAAAATTTGGTAAATATTAATTTATAATAACTATTTGTAATATTTTACAGAAATCAGAGGTGTCTTAATTTTCACGAAAGGCTTCTATTTCGTTTTTACCCATTGCAAGAAACTAAATTAAACTAAGTATAGTCTACATTACGACCACTTATAATAAGCATTTGTGTTCTCAAATTCATAATATTCTCTTAATTGAATTAATTAGTGAAACCTTGTACTTACAAATATATAAAAAAGCACACATACCTAACTTAATATAAACGCACACACACCTCACACACACACATCTATATATATATATATATATATATATATATATATATATATATATATATATATATATATATATATATAATATTCAGGACGTTTTTTTACTTGTTATTTTAAAGAAGACGGTATTTGGTCAACAATGCTGGGGAACTATGATACTGTCTTTTTTTTTGAAATCCCCCAAACAATTTTTTATGTAAACGACTGATGATTTTTAACAAATATTAAGACTAGTGTCAATTCTTGGGAGCAAAATAATACAATCATTGCAAGAGATTAACTGACTTACTACTAGCTTTCCAACAAAGGACTTGGAATGAACTTTTTTAAATATAGTTTTACAGGTTGAAACCCTTCCAAGACTATATATATATATATATATATATATATATATATATATATATATATATATATATATATATATATGTATGTATGTGTGTGTGTGTGTGTGTGTGTGTGTGTGTGTGTGTGTATCCATTTTTTCTTTATGGTTTCAAGTTCACACTTAGTGTCATTATTTACAGTGGGAAACAGAAAATAAATTGCTGTTTAACGGTACACTTGGTACCCTTAACCATTTAAACGGGTGCAATAGTCGTCTATATGACACTCTGGCTCCATGTGCAGTCTGTTCCTGTTTACTCTTAATTAAATTCAATTCCTATCTTTTTCTCTTTTCTCTCACCCCTCTTTCTTCGCACACATATAACAAAGATAAATAGAAATACATACTTGAGTACAAATTCACACTTGACAACAACGTTTAAATTGTATTCAAAATCTATAAATATAAATTTTACTAATACACTTTCAATAATTAGAGTTTCTATGAAACTGCCGTAAAATGTTAATATTAATCACATTTATTATTTAATAGGAGGACACGTTCCTGTGTAATCCAAGAAACTGAAACTCCCTATCGCTGAAGCACATAATACTATTTTTTAATTTCCAATTTCAGTAAATAGCAATTTTCAAGTGAATAATAATAATAATAATAATAATAATAATAATAATAATAGTAATAATAATAATAATAATAATAATAATAATAATAATAAAAAATGATAATAAAAACTCAATTTCCTTTTTAAAAAAAAGTTAAATATTTAAAAATTTATAAATAATCAGAATCGGATTCGGTAATTGTATCGGAATCGGGAATTTAGTACATAATCGGTAATTGTATATATATATATATATATATATATATATATATATATATATATATATATATATATATATATATATATCCACATACAGTACTGTTCCGCTTTTTTACAACTTATTAGTGCGGCTAAACAAGCAACTACCTCAAGCCAGGATCGAAACCCGATCGCCCAAACGACACAAAATAGAAAATATAGAAAAAGAAATTAAAGACATTTAGAAATGAAATGAGAATGAAGGAATAGGATAATATGATAATATTATCCTATTCCTTCATTTTAAAATAAACACTTTATTTTGTTTACTTTTATGGCTCCGGCAACACGAGGTAGCCCTGTTAGCAGATTATATTTTGGCAGCTGTTTGCAAAACAATGCGTATTTATGAAAAAAAAAAAAAATATATAATCCTCATTTTCATAGGTGTTGTTGTTTCACCTCATTTCAGCCAACCCATTTTCTGGTCTTCTTGATTAACCGCAACTGGATTGGAATGCTGAGTCTTATAATTGTATCCCTCTATAATTACCGCCTTCCATGGTTGTAGTCTCACCACATGTTGGTCAATTAATCCCCTTTCCTGCTTTGGTAGGATTGGAACCGCTATCTTCAGGCAATGTTCGCCTCTATCCACTGCGCTACAGGCCCCGAAGAGATGTCAAGGTTCTTAAAGAACTTTAACTTCGCTTCATTATATATATATATATATATATATATATATATATATATATATATATATATATATATATATATATATATATATACTGCTGATCAAAAAATTAAGACCACTTAAAAATCTTTAAAAAGAAACCTTTTTTTTAAAGGATAGATTTTAAACTCTTCCGACTTAAGATTACTAATACTACAATCTAAAAGGTTATGGAAAAAAAAAGTATATTCCAAAAATTTTATTTCAAAATTTGCATTTTTATTAAATTAGACTTTTTACACATGATCCAAATTATAAGACCAAACGTATAAATTGTTAGATTTATGGTAATTCTAATGTTTTTAGTTCAGTTAGAGATTAGCAATCACTGTGTAAAGGTGTTACCATGCCTAAAGCAAGAAAACTAACCGAAGTTGAGCGCTCTCGAATTCTAGGATTCCATAAGCGAGGATTGTCACAGCAAGCGATAGCAGTAAATCTGTTATTTACAACTTTCTAAAGAACACCGAGAATCATGGAAAAGCAAAATCTTTTGGTAGGCCCCCGCCACAAACTTCTGCTGCATTGAGTATGAGAATCAAACGGGAGAATCAGACAGGTTCGATTGGCTAGCTTAAAGAGATGATTTTCTTCTAGTCAAATTAAGGCGGTTACAGATGCTGATTGCAGTTCAATAGCCATCAGACGACACTTACAACAAAAAGGCATGGTAAATAAACAGGGTAAACAAATTCCTCGATTGCTTCCACGTCACAAAGTGGACCGCTTAAGATTTGGTCGTGAATACCAAACATGGAATGCTAATAAGTGGAAGAAAGTCCTGTTTTCTGATGAGAAAAAATTCAATTTAGATGGTACTGATGCTTCCAGCGATACTGGCATGACAAAAACATGCCCCTTGAAATTTTTTCCACACGTCATAGTGGTGGAGGATCCATAATGGTATGGTGTGCCTTTTACAGAAGGATGATGGAGTTCCAGGTGGTGCAGGGTCGTCAAACAGCTGCTGGTTATGGTAGCATGCAACAAAAAGCATCTTTGATGATGGAGGGTCATCGTTTGTGTGAGGATGGATGGTTATTCCAACAGGATAATGCTGCTATCCACACTGTAATACGGACCGTAAGCTTTCTACAAGAAAATGGAGGCATGTAAGGGTTTCTTCCGGTACACCGCGATGAGTTCTCGACGATAGCAAGCAGTCAATCGATTTGATTTAAAATGCAATTTCAATGACAATAAAAGTATGGGAGGGTGGAACATTAATCGATTATCACTGAATCCTGGACAACGTTGGGTCTCCCTACTAGTATATATAGTCATCTTCAGACAGCTGTTTCGTCATTATTAGTGATGTGTTGGCTTAAAAAGCGTTTTCGCACCGAGATGCGAAACCCAAACGGCCGCTTATGTACAAATATGATCAGTAATCTAATATTATTTACCTCCTCTTCAATGCCTCCATTCAGTCTCGAAAGACAAAGGATAACTCCTGTAGAGGCAGCTGTGCGTGTAATTGTGAGGCAGGGGTTGCGCAATCCCAACCACACCTCTCCTGAATCGGCGCTGTTTGTCCATTGACAAGGAGAATTCCAGGACGACTGGAAACAATGCCGAGATAAGCGGAGAGCACATACAGCACCTGGAAGTCCTAAATAGTCACCCATATAGTACTGACCAGGTTCAACGTTGCTTAACTTCGGTGATCTGTCGGGAACCGGTGTGTCAACGTGATTATGCCATACATACCTCCTCTTAAGGAGTTTAAAAACAGGGTTAGGTTTGCTTTTTTGAAGTCAGCGCACAAGAAGTGCACTACGACTTACGAAAATATGCATCAACAATCCCGTCGACATTACTCATTTGTTGCACTCCAGGCAATTAGCAATAAACTAACTCGTTCTAAAAGAGAGAATTTAAAGCCTAGAATGTTAGACTTCTGCGGAATGCAAAGAACAATACCCCAGCTCGAAATCAACAGACCCACTGATTGTCAAGTATTATGTGTTTGTATGTGCATGTGTGTAGGTTTGTGTACGTAAGATATTTTGTCTGTATATAAGTTGCGTCATATCATTTACAGATACTCGTATACAATGGCTGTCGAATTATGAACATTTTATTTTAAACGCTTTGTTTTTTCTGTTTACATTATTGGACAGATTCTACCTAACAGACCTGTCTACTATATAAGCGCGCGCATTACGGTATAGTTCCATAATCCCCAGCATGGAGGTGCATGTCCGTGAATTAATATGCAAGTGTGTACGCGTATGTTGTATAAGTATGAAGGTGGCCGTGAGGCAGTGAAGGTGTGTCTTTTTGCGTGTGTATATGCGCGTACGGATTGTCCCTGTCTGACTGTGTGTATGTGTTATACGCGTATGGTAATGTAAAGCTGGGCGAATTCTTCAGATCGCTATTAAATGAAGCCTCACATTTCTCTAGGCAATTCATCATTTTCGACTCTTTACGCAAAAAATAGAAACAACAAAAAATCACTTTAGCAACGCCCCACCTCTCCATCTCCATCTGTCCGCCATTTCCCCTGATCTCCTATCTCCCCTTCTCCCCCTCCTCCACTGCTCATCCTACCCTCTCAAATTAAACGTTAGTCTGCTTATTCTAAGTGTGCCTACCGTAGCGCAAAACACGGTAAGATAGCATTGTCCATTTACTGAACACTTTAGTAAGTCATATTCACTCTTTGTGCTCTGATAATGTTGCTTTGTAGCAGACTTCAGTTAGGTTCACCAAACACCTGGTAGAACCACTGGAAATGGGTTGTCTTGTAAAACAACATTAGCTTAGAATTGGCTCTACCCGAAACATCCGATTGGTTAACCACACTATCTTTATACGTATTTATTATTTCTATACATCTACGCCGACTCACCATTAAGCAGTCATATCTGTTACTATACATCTCCCTTAAATCCTGTTATGATGGCGCATGTCCTCATAAATAACACTTGCTTTGTAATATTACGTTTGTTCCAATGATGTCCTGTCACGGTGGCGTATAGGATCACAGTTGTACTATTGCAAGTGGATCTGCTACTACCACGCCGTCAATCAGGTATGTTCTTTTCAATTATTTTACAAATAGTTGGGCGCTTGTACTATTTGGATTTTTCGGACTACTTTTCTCATCTTATGTCTTATTTTCACAATGTTTCGGTCAGGTGTATCTTGTGGAACTCGAGAATCTTTTTGCCGAACTCGGAAATCTTTCTGCCGAACTCGAGAATCTGTACGGAATTTCGAATCCTTTACTTAATCCACGAGGAAAGAATGCTCTTGTTCTGTCAGCCATGGCAGGGTAGAAATCTTAAGTATTTCACACGCCCGCACTTAGAATTGAATCTTCAACCGCAAGAAGAGGGTAATTTAAAATTGTTTTTAAGAACTCCTTTAATCACTATGCCACGGGTTCTTGCGCATGATTCTCCAGTTAGACAAAAAAACCCGATAAAGATCGGAGGTTACATCGACCGAAACATTGTGAAAATAACATTCAAGATGAGAACAGTAGTCCAAAGAATTCAGAAAATACGAACAATAAATCATCTAAAAAAATTCAGAAACATAGTTAGGCCCTTCTTTAAAGATTTTTGTTTTAATTCTTATATGTTGTTGTTGTTGTTGTTGTTGTTGTTGTATAAAGGTTTGAGTGACCAGTCTAACCAATAAATCTATTGACGAGCTAGCTGCTCGAAGTACTATTAAGTGTTTGGCGCAAACGTAAATCCTCCGCCATTTTCATGAAAATGGAATCGTGTATGACTCTGACTAACCCTAAGTGTCCCTATTTCCTGCTTTAATTATATATATATATATATATATATATATATATATATATATATATATATATATATATATATATATATATATATATACATCGCATTTTGGTTAGATTAATAATGCAACACTCATAACAAATAGCATAGCTGGATTCAAACTGTTGAAGAAATTCCAACTAGTTATTTGAGTATTTACCTTCTTCTGCCCTTTCAAATCCTTGGTTTTCTCTTTTTAAAATCCATTTTGATTTTTATTTGTCTTAATGGGTTGACGGTGTAATTATTATAAAACGTAACGTTTCCTGTTTTCAGTAAATTCGACTGATCATTTATCTTATGAATGAACCGTAAACGCTTCTGTGTAACTTATTTGATATAAGTATTTTCATGTTGCTACTAGAATGTACTGATAGAATAAATATTGAAAGAAAAAAAATATATATCATTTTCATAATATAAATATATACGTGTAGGTAGAAACATGAAAATGAAAATAATTGTTAATACCTATTTAAAGATATTATATATAATGTTTTAAATGAATACAAACAATTATATATATATATATATATATATATATATATATATATATATATATATATATATATATATATTAGTAATGAGAGGATTCTAATATTTTTCTGGATACAATTAACGATTCCAATACAATTACCGATTCCGATTTCGATTCTTTATAAATCTCTAAATATTTTACTATAGAGTTGTTATTTTCTCAGATTTCCGTAAAAACAAAACAAAACAAAACAAAAAAAAACCCATGTTAAATATGCAGATATTTTCCTAAATGTAAAATTACACTTGTAAAGAATTACCTATAGATTTTAGCTATTCTGGTATTTTAAAATCAATAAATATCTTTTTATTTTATCATTATTACCAGCAATGGAAAATTTTGCTTTAAACAAAACCAATTAAAAATGACACTCAAAAGACTCGTATTTGCATCAGAAAATAGGCACCAATTTTTCCGATTCAGATACCCCTAAATTTGTCAATTTTTCCAATTCTCGATTCCAATTAATCGTTCCAACACTAATATATATATATATATATATATATATATATATATATATATATATAATTATGCCGCACACACACACACACACACACACACACACACACACACACACACACACATATATATATATATATATATATAAACTTTTAAATGACCTGAAAATGGGGACGGGGCCAAACCTCTTATTGTTATTCTATTTTTAATTTAATTTTATTTTATTTGTAATATTTTATGTGCATGTGTGATAGAAGAAGTGTGTGTATATGTATTTTATCAATTTATTTTTTTCTTTAACTTTTTGACACGCTTGTATATTTAAATTAAGTATGAATTGTTAATGCACTTCGAAATTCAATTCAATTTGATTTTAAACTGTATTTATTTTTACTTGAATCTAAAAGTGTTATTTTTATTACATGGTAATAAAGCAAATCCTTTAGTTTACCCAGGTTTAGTATTTATTTATTTATTTTTTAATTTGGAACTTTTCATTGTTTGTACTAAGATATCGGAGTGGAAGCTATCCGCAACCAATTTTGGCATATTAGATCAGTTATATCAAATTGGTATACATGTAGCCTGCTTATTTATTAGCGTTTGGAGTTTTCACAGCATTTTCTAACATGCTTTACAAATTTACGGATTAAAAAACTTATAATTCTGCTCGTTTCTTTGTTTGCTGGATGCGTTTATATTTAGATTTAGAAAGAAAGAATTTGTTTTTAGAATAAACTAGCTGGGATTTCGTTTACGTTACAAATTTATTCAGCTGAATAAATGACTCTTAGTATAAATTTTGTCATAAATTAGAAAACTCATTAGGAAACCAGAAACGGTCGAGGGCGGCTTTGTGAATGGGCTCGAGTATCCCGACATGCAGTAATTCTAATTGATGATTGCGTAACTGTAACTATCATTGTTAATGTTCATTCTAGAAATATCATAGTTCTAAAGCCCCTTTAAGAAATTAGACTTGAGGCTTCTTTAGGGAATTTAGAAAAAAAAAAAAGAACAAAGAAAAAAAAAGAAAAAAAAGAAAAAAAAGAAAAAAGAAAGAAAAAAGAAAAAAGAAAAAAAAGCTGTCAACTTTAGTGCAAATGCAACATTCCACCTTCCGGTAGTTGAATACTCTCCAACTGTTTATTATAACTGCCCAGCGACATGGCATTTATAGACACTTAATTTATTTCAATTCCTGTGTTAATTGTTAGTGGCTTGAAGGTAAGATGCTAGCCTACGAAGTCCAAAATGGCTTTGTGACTGGGTCCGAATCTTCCGATCAGCAATAACTACCACTTCCTAAATTGATGATTGCGTCAGAATAAAATGCTAATATTCATTAAAAATATCATATATTTATTTTAAAAATATACAATGCGTATAACTATTAGGTTGGAGCAAAACTCACCTTGTTTTTTGATGTTCAACTTCATGTCAAAAAAGGAAATTATTTTTGCACCAACCTAATATATTAGAGATAATGGTTTTGTCATAGGTGCACGGTATAGTATGTTTATGTGTGTTCACGTTCTTATATAAATCTAAATAAGAAAATAAACATAAACATTGCAAGTGAAAAACGCCATCAAATTGTAATCGGGTAATCACCCATATATCAAGAGAGTAGACGAAAACAGAGCTATTTCGCCCCAACACAATTAGTTATATATTCATGTATACAATATTCATTCCCAAACAAAGTAACCGATTATTATAAATTTTAGAACATTGGAGCTGGGAATATAACGTCGTAGTATTAGCGAATAAATATTCGAAGATTTTCAGTTTCTTAGGAATATTTTCAAATGTTCTTAAGAGGCATAGTATGTGTACAAACCCGGTGGGAAATTCGTGTATTTCAGATCTGCATTGAATTCAAATTTATATTCATTAAGCATCAATTCAGCAAACATTTTTGAATTTCAATTTCTTCTTAAAACTCCTTAAGCGTCATCCTTAAAATTTAGAAATAAAATGCTTTTTATCAAAATTAGAATAAGTATTCTAAACATGTAGTTTAGTATTATTGTATTTTGATTTTTATCCTTATAAGGAAACATTAAAGTGGTGTAAACCTCTTCTATTCCAAGAATTTAACCCGTCCTGAAACAAGATTTCATCTAATATATATATATATATATATATATATATATATATATATATATATATATATATATATATATATATATATATATACTAGTCTACCCGTTGGCCATTAAAGGGTAAGATGAAAAATGTTTAAAAAAAATTGATTTTGAGATTATACTATCTTTTATTATCTTGAAAAAACATTTTTTAAGTGATGAGTGAAAAAAATAAAATCAAAAAGCTTCCAGAGTATTACTGCAAGCACTAATTAAAATTAAGGCGGCCCTACTTATAGCACTACTAAAACCAAGTTTCTACCCCTTCCTCCTTGAAGACAAAATATTTTTTAAGTAAGGCCTAAAAAAATAAATCGTCAGAATACGCAGGAGTACTACTAAAAGCAGTAAATATGGTTATAAATATGATTATAGTCATATATTGTATGTTTATATTCAAATCAATTTTTCTTAACTCAACGGGGTTAAATGGCTTTTAATATCGAACTTAAGACAGGGCGGCCATGAAATAGATTAGCAGACGAATTTTTGAAACCGGAAGCTTGGGTCTAATCATTCAAGCTGATATGAGTTTGAAATATTTTATATATATATATATATATATATATATATATATATATATATATATATATATATATATATATATATATATATATAGGAGAACAATAGGAATGGTACATGAATTCACAAAAACTATATATTGGTAAATATAGATTGGTTCATTTATTAAATAAGAGCATAAAACAATTAGTTGGGGGATAGATGACAAGGCATTTCGAAGCTTAATGCTTCTCATCAGAAGAGTAGAGAAGATGCTTGGTAACATAGTGAGGATGAAGCGTCTAGCGTAGGACTCATTAATTGAGAACGAAATAGATCAATTAATGAGTCCACGCTAGACGCGGCATCCCCTATGTTACCTAGCATCTTATCTACTCTTCTGATGAGAAGAATTAGGCTTCGAAATGCTTGTAATAAAGAATCCCCTCTATCCCCCAGCTAATTGTTTGTATTCCCTTATTGAATAAATGAACCAATCTATATTCACCAATATATAGTTTTTGTGAATTCATTTACCATTCCTAGTGTTCTCCTATATAAGCTCCAATGATACTTGTTGAGCTTTGTACTGTCCCGATATATCTCCTCTTAAAGAATTGAGCTCACTCTTTTCTTCTAACGCACTAAGATATATATATATATATATATATATATATATATATATATATATATATATATATATATATATATATATATAGTAATTTATTTTTAAAACAGTAATCCACGTACATGCGTGTATCGAAGCCATACCCCTCTTCAGCGTAGCTTGTCTGTTTTTAGGACTTGAACCCTGGACCATATGTATTTAAGTCCAGCGTCTTATCCATTTACGTAGTTTTTTTGTTGTTGATGTTTTAAACGATATTGAGGTCAGCGTCTTCACCTTGAAGATCGGATGTTTTTTTTTTAAATTTATATATACACACACACACACACACACACATATATATATATATACACACACACACACACACACACACACACACACACACACACACACACACACACACACACACACACACATATATATATATTAAATAATGTAAATATTTATTTCGCTTTATAATATTCTTCCTAACATTCTACTTTTACTAAACATTTATTATTATTCATAATAATTGACAATTATAACATTTATAATAATGATCAACTATAATAATATTTATAATAATCGAACATTATATCACAATAATCGACTATTATTATATTTATAATATTAATCGATTGTTATAATAGTTATAATGATAATCGAGTATTATAAAAGTTATAATAGTCGACTATTACAATACTTATAATAATCGACTACTTTAATGTTTATAATATTAATCGACTTTTATAAGATTTATAATAATAATCGACTATTATAATATTTATAATAATAATCGACCATTATAATATTTATGATAATGATCGACTATTATATTTTTCCAAAAATCGAATATTTCAGTACTTATCATAACAATCGCCTGTTATAATATTTATAATAATAATAATCGACCATTATAATACTCATCATAATAATCGACCTCGATAATGCTTATCATAATAATCGACCATTATAATACTTATCATAATAATCGACTGTTATAATATTTATAATAATAATCGACCATTATAATACTAATCATAATAATCGACCACGATAATACTTATCATAATAATCGACCATTATAATACTTATCATAATTATAAGCTATTTCAATAATTATAATAATAATCGACTATTATAATATTTAGAATAAGAAACGACCATTATATCATAATAATCGACTATTATAATATTTATAATAATAATCGACTATGATAATATTTATAATATTAATTGAGTATTATAATATTCATAATAATTGACTATGATAACATTTATCACAATGATCAAATATTATAATATATAATAATAATAATAAACCATTATATCACAATAACCGACTATTCTATTATTTATAATATTAATCGACTATCATAATATTTATCATAAATCTCGACTATTATAATATTTATCATAACAATCGACTGTTACAATATTTATAATAATAATAATAATAATAATAATAATAATAATAATAATAATAATAATAATAATAATAATAATAATCGTCCATTATATCATAATAATCGATTATTATCATATTTATAATAATTAGCAACCATTATAATATTTATAGCAATAATTGATTATTATAATACTTATCATAATAATCGACTATTATAATCTTATTATAATAATCGACCATTATATCATAATAATCGATTATTACAATATTTATAATAATTATCGACCATTACAATATTTATAATAATAATCGACTATTATAATATTCATAATAATAATCGAGTATTATAATATTTATTATTATCGTCGATTATTATAATATTCATTATAACAATCGACTATTATTATATTTGTAATAATATTCGACTATTATAATATTTATCATAATAATCGACTGGTATATTATGTATAATAATAATAATTGATCATTATAATACTTATCACAATTATAATCGACTATTATAATACTTCCCATAATATACGACTATTATAATATTTATCGTAATAATAATAATAATAATAATAATAATAATAATAATAATAATAATAATAATAATAATCGAATATTATAATATTTATGATCATAATCCATTATTACACTACTTATCATAATAATCGACTGTTATAATATTTATAATAATGATTGAGTATTATAATAGTTATAGTAATCGACTATTACAATAATTATAATAATAATCGACTATTTTAATATTATATTATTAATCGACTTTTATAATATTTATAATAATAATCAACTAGTATTATATTTATCATAATAATTGACTATTATATTATTCATAATAATAATCGACCATCATAATATTTATAACAATACTCGACTATTATAATATTTATCATAAAATCAACTATTTCAATACTTATCATAATAATCGACTATTATAATATTTATAATAATAATAATCGACTATTACAATAGTTACAATAATAATCGACTAATATAATATATATCATAATAATCGACTATTATGATATTTATAATAATAATCGACTAATATGATAGTTATAATAATCGACTATTATAATACTTATAATAATAATCGACTATTATAATATTTATTATAATAATCGAATATTATGATATTTATCATAATAATCGACTGCTATAATACTTATAATAATCTACTGTCATAATATTTATAATAATAATCGACTATTATACTGTTTATAATAATAATCGACGATTATAATATTTATCATAATAATCGACTGTTATAATATTTATAATAGTAATCGACTATTATAATATTTATAATAATAACCGACTATTAAAATATTTATAATAATAATCGACTATTATTTATAATAATAATCAACTATTATAATATTTATAATAATTGACTATTATAATATTTGTAATAATAATCGACTGTTAAAATATTTATAATAATAATCGACTGTTATAATATTTATAATAATAATTGACTAATATAATATTTATAATAGTAATCGACTATTATAATATTTATGATAATAATAATCGACCATTCTAATTTTTATCTAATAATCAACAATTATAATACACATCATAATAATCGACTATTATAATATTTATTATAATAATCGACTATTATATTATTTATAATAATAATAATAATAATAATAATAATAATAATAATAATAATGATAATAATCGAATATTATAATATTTATCATAATAACCGACTGTTATATTTTTATCATAATAATCGACTATTATAATACATATTATAATAATCGACTATTATAATATTTATAATAATAATCGACTATTATAATACTTATAATAATAATCAACTATTATAATATTTATCATAATAATCGACTATTATAATATTTATAATAATAATCGACTATTATAATATTTATAATAATAATCGACTATTATTATATTTATCATAATAATCGACTATTATAATACTTATAATAATAATCAACTATTATAATATTTATCATAATAATCGACTATTATAATATTTATAATAATAATCGACAGTTATAATATTTATAATAATAATCGACTATTATAATATTTATAATAATAATCGACTATTATAATATTTATAGTAATAATCGACTATTATAATCCATATCGTAATAAAAAACGGTTATAATAATCGACTATTTTATTTTCCGGTATTTTTTTGTAAACAAACAACATAACGAAATTATTAGAGTTTGTTGCAATAAATTATATTTTTTTACATAATAATATAAATAAAATCCTAAGATTATCTGTCATTTTATCCGACAACTTATCAAAGTGACACAACTATGTATTAAATAAAGATAGCAGACATTTAATTCGGGCAAAAGTATTTACAATAAGGATATAAATCGAATTACGTTTTATTCTTTTTGACAACATGTTGCAACGATCCACAATAAAAATAACATCTGTGAAATTACCGAGGCTGCTACAAAGTAGGAGGCCTCTTTCTACCGTGCTAGAAAGTTACCCAGACTATAGAGTGTCCTATATCTTTACCAAATCATCATCTTCTGAGCCATAGGTATTGTTGCTACATCTAGTGCATCTAGCCAAGTGTATCACTCGTAGACAAGAACAAAAAAATAATCTAAAATCTCTGCTGTCAGCAAAAATAACCTTCTTAGTGACACTCAATATGGTTTCCGTTCTGCTAGATCTACAGCAGATGTGCTTACAGTTATATCTCATAGGATTAGCAAATCTCTCGACTGAGGCAACCTTTCTAGGGCAATTGCTCTTGACATATCTAAGGCCTTTGATAGGGTATGGCATAAAGGTTTACTTCATAAGATCTCTAGCTATGGTATAGCTGGAAATGTCTTCTCAATTATTAAATCATTTCTTTCTGATAGGTTCATAAGAGTAGTAGTTGAGGGGCAAAAATCAGAAGCCCACAGTATTAATGCCGGTGTCCCTCAGGGGTCAATCCTGGGCCCAACTCTTTTCCTGATCTACATTAATGATCTTCCAAATCACATCCTTAAATCATTTGTAGACATTTATGCTGACGACACTACCATTTATGGTAGCACATCTAAGACAGTAAACGACCAAGTTCTCTCCAATTCTCTCTCCTCTGATCTTGAGCATGTAGTACAATGGGGAAAGGAGTGGCTGGTTACTTTTAATGCATCTAAAACCAAGCTTCTCTCTTTACATCATCAACATTCTGATTCACATCTGGCATCAATTGAAATGAATGGCTCTCGTCTTCAGGAGGCCTCAAGTTTTGACAAGCTTCTGGGCTTGACCATTACTCCTGATCTTAAATGGAACACGTATATCAAATCTGTTGCCAAGACCGCTGGAAAAATGGTGGGATCTTTCTATCGATCCAGTAGATATCTCACTGCTGATGCAATTCTCTATCTATATAAGAGCCAGGTACGTCCAAGGATGGAATACTGTTGCCACATCTGGGCAGGAGCTGCTAGAAAGGACTTGTCCTGCCTTGATAGAGTTCAAAATAGACTTCGTAGCCTCGTAGGAGATGTCCTTTTCTCTTCCTTGCAACCTCTATCTCACAGAAGAGATGTTGCGAGTTTGTCTCTGATGTATCGTTATTTTCATGGAAAGTGTTCGACTGAGCTTCAATCTATGGTCCCCCCTCGCAAAACTTTCACAAGAAACACTCGTCTAGCTGTAAACACTATCAATAATTCTCCCCACTCTTTATCTGTGCCTAAACCTAAACGTAGATTCCATGAACAAAGCTTTTTTATTAGAACTGCACGCCTGTGGAATTGTCTTCCATTTTCCTGCTTTCCGGCTGACTACAATATGGTTGTCTTCAAGTCTAACGTAAATAAGTTCTTGATGAGCCGTTCCATATAAGTTATCAAATTTAACAAATTTTCATTACTAATGATTATTATATTGTTCAATTTCTACTGTACACTCTTTAACCGTTATCCTTGAGTGGCCTCTTGGCCTTGATAATGAGATGATACCTATGAAAAAAATGTCCAATGTGAACAAGTTCTAATTGAATCGCCCCCCCTAAGTAATCCAAGTTGCAAAATTCCCACTGTTTACGATGCTAAAATCACAATGACTAATGTATACCTATTAACCCTTATCCTCGAGTGGCCTCTGGGCCTTGATAAGTGGTGACACCCTTGTAAAAAAAAAAAAATCTTTTAACCTCTATCCCATCGCTGTAATGTTACATTCCTGTGCATGTTCTACAAGTACTTTAATGGAATGCTTCCTGACAAACTTATAGCACTTGTGCCTTTCGACGTACGTACTCTCGACTGACCAGACAAGCAACAAAATCTCAACTTTTTACTCTTGAGATGTCGGAAAATCTTATACCTTAATTGTTTCTTATCTCGGACCGCAATAGTTTGGAATTCCCTTCTTTTTTCCTGCTTCCCCAACTGTACTAAGTTGCACAAGTTTAAATACAATGCGAAGAAACATATCACTGCTAAAATTGCAACAGTAACCTTGCTAACCACGACCCATAATATCAACCGGTTACTTGCAAGTTGTAATAAGTATTAGTTTGGATGAAAAAACGTAAGAAAAAAGAACCACAACCAATTATTGATTTACTAGATAGAAAGCTATCAATAACAAATAAACAATGAAGGGATGGATTTACTTTATATATAAGACAACATGTTTGTTGTAATTTGATCAATTTGGGATTTTGACGAAACACATAATCTATTCGCTTGTTTATTTTAGCTCATGATTCATCATCGGCCGCACTTGGTTAGCTTTATGTCAATGTCATTTCATTGATTAGGATTATGTTCTGCGTGTAGTAAGATTATGTCATCGGCTGCTGAAATACAATTCTCTCCGTATCCTTGGCTATTTTCCGAGTGAATAAAATACGGTCTTGGCATGATTTAGCCTCATATATTAAAACAGATTGTCGCTTCGGGTAGAGAGTGTTTGGTGTCGTAGTTGAAGGCGGGATGGTTTTGGGGTATTAGTTCGCAGGTCATTGTTCGACTAGCTGTTTACACTTCAAGCCTGATTTCGCAATGAGAATTCAGACGTCTTTTTCGGCTGCTATATTGCTGACATTTTATTAGGATGTATTCATTGCATAATTATTTTTATTAGGATGTATTCTATCGAATAATTATTTTTGTTAGGATGTATTCATTGCATAATTATTTTTTATTAGGATGTATTCTATCGAATAATTATTTTTATTAGGATGTATTCATTGCATAATTATTTTTATTAGGATGTATTCATTGCATAATTATTTTTATTAGGATGTATTCTATCGAATAATTATTTTTGTTAGGATGTATTCATTGCATAATTATTTTTTATTAGGATGTATTCTATCGAATAATTATTTTTATTAGGATGTATTCATTGCATAATTATTTTTATTAGGATGTATTCTATCGAATAATTATTTTTGTTAGGATGTATTCATTGCATAATTATTTTTTATTAGGATGTATTCTATCGAATAATTATTTTTATTAGGATGTATTCATTGCATAATTATTTTTATTAGGATGTATTCTATCGAATAATTATTTTTGTTAGGATGTATTCATTGCATAATTATTTTTTATTAGGATGTATTCTATCGAATAATTATTTTTATTAGGATGTATTCATTGCATAATTATTTTTATTAGGATGTATTCTATCGAATAATTATTTTTGTTAGGATGTATTCATTGCATAATTATTTTTTATTAGGATGTATTCTATCGAATAATTATTTTTATTAGAATGTATTCATTGCATAATTATTTTTATTAGGATGTATTCATTGCATAATTATTTTTATTAGGATGTATTCATTGCATAATTATTTTATTAGGATGTATTCTATCGAATAATTATTTTTATTAGGATGTATTCATTGCATAATTATTTTTATTAGGATGTATTCATTGCATAATTATTTTTATTAGGATGTATTCATTGCATAATTATTTTTATTAGGATGTATTCATTGAATAATTATTTTTATTAGGATGTATTCATTGCATAATTATTTTTATTAGGATGTATTCATTGCATAATTATTTTATTAGGATGTATTCATTGCATAATTATGTTTATTAGGATGTATTCATTGCATAATTTTTTTTATTAGGATGTATTCATCGAATTATTATTTTTATTAGGAAGTATTCATTGAATTATTATTTTTATTAGGATGTATTCATTGCATAATTATTTTTATTAGGATGTATTCATTGCATAATTATTTTTATAAAGATGTATTCATTGCATAATTATTTTTATTAGGATGTATTCTATCGAATAATTATTTTTATTATGATGTATTCATTGCATTATTATTTTTATTAGGATGTATTCATTGCATAATTATGTTTATTAGGATGTATTCATTGCATAATTATTTTTATTAGGATGTATTCATTGCATAATTATGTTTATTAGGATGTATTCATTGCATAATTATTTTTATTAGGATGTATTCATCGAATTATTATTTTTATTAGGAAGTATTCATTGCAAAATTATTTTTATTAGGATGTATTCATCGAATTATTATTTTTATTAGGAAGTATTCATTGCAAAATTATTTTTATTAGGATGTATTCATTGCATAATTATGTTTATTAGGATGTATTCATTGCATAATTATTTTTATTAGGATGTATTCATCGAATTATTATTTTTATTAGGAAGTATTCATTGAATAATTATTTTTATTAGGATGTATTCATTGCATAATTATTTTTATTAGGATGTATTCATTGCATAATATTTTTGTTCGGATGTATTCATTGCATAATTATTTTTATTAGGATGTATTCATCGAATAATTATTTTTATTAGGATGTATTCATTGCATAATTATTTTTATTAGGATGTACTCATTGCATAATTATTTTTATTAGGATGTATTCATTGTATTATTATTTTTATTAGGATGTATTCATTGCATAATTATTTTTATTAGGATGTATTCATCGAATAATTATTTTTATTGGGATGTATTCATTGCAGAATTATTTTTATGAGGATTTATTCATTGCATAATTATTTTTATTAGGATGTATTCATTGCATAATTATTATTATTAGGATGTATTCATCGAATAATTGTTTTTATTCGGATGTATTCATTGCATAATTATTTTTATTAGGATGTATTCATTGCATAATTATTATTATTAGGATGTATTCATTGCATAATTTGTTTATTAGGATGTATTCATTGCATAATTATTTTTATTAGGATGTATTCATCGAATGATTATTTTTATTTGAATGTATTCATTGCATAATTATTTTTATTAGGATGTATTCATTGCATAATTATTTTTATTAGGATGTATTCTATCGAATAATTATTTTTGTTAGGATGTATTCATTGCATAATTATTTTTTATTAGGATGTATTCTATCGAATAATTATTTTTATTAGGATGTATTCATTGCATAATTATTTTTATTAGGATGTATTCTATCGAATAATTATTTTTGTTAGGATGTATTCATTGCATAATTATTTTTTATTAGGATGTATTCTATCGAATAATTATTTTTATTAGGATGTATTCATTGCATAATTATTTTTATTAGGATGTATTCTATCGAATAATTATTTTTGTTAGGATGTATTCATTGCATAATTATTTTTTATTAGGATGTATTCTATCGAATAATTATTTTTATTAGGATGTATTCATTGCATAATTATTTTTATTAGGATGTATTCTATCGAATAATTATTTTTGTTAGGATGTATTCATTGCATAATTATTTTTTATTAGGATGTATTCTATCGAATAATTATTTTTATTAGGATGTATTCATTGCATAATTATTTTTATTAGGATGTATTCTATCGAATAATTATTTTTGTTAGGATGTATTCATTGCATAATTATTTTTTATTAGGATGTATTCTATCGAATAATTATTTTTATTAGGATGTATTCATTGCATAATTATTTTTATTAGGATGTATTCTATCGAATAATTATTTTTGTTAGGATGTATTCATTGCATAATTATTTTTTATTAGGATGTATTCTATCGAATAATTATTTTTATTAGGATGTATTCATTGCATAATTATTTTTATTAGGATGTATTCTATCGAATAATTATTTTTGTTAGGATGTATTCATTGCATAATTATTTTTTATTAGGATGTATTCTATCGAATAATTATTTTTATTAGGATGTATTCATTGCATAATTATTTTTATTAGGATGTATTCTATCGAATAATTATTTTTGTTAGGATGTATTCATTGCATAATTATTTTTTATTAGGATGTATTCTATCGAATAATTATTTTTATTAGGATGTATTCATTGCATAATTATTTTTATTAGGATGTATTCTATCGAATAATTATTTTTGTTAGGATGTATTCATTGCATAATTATTTTTTATTAGGATGTATTCTATCGAATAATTATTTTTATTAGGATGTATTCATTGCATAATTATTTTTATTAGGATGTATTCTATCGAATAATTATTTTTGTTAGGATGTATTCATTGCATAATTATTTTTTATTAGGATGTATTCTATCGAATAATTATTTTTATTAGGATGTATTCATTGCATAATTATTTTTATTAGGATGTATTCTATCGAATAATTATTTTTGTTAGGATGTATTCATTGCATAATTATTTTTTATTAGGATGTATTCTATCGAATAATTATTTTTATTAGGATGTATTCATTGCATAATTATTTTTATTAGGATGTATTCTATCGAATAATTATTTTTGTTAGGATGTATTCATTGCATAATTATTTTTTATTAGGATGTATTCTATCGAATAATTATTTTTATTAGGATGTATTCATTGCATAATTATTTTTATTAGGATGTATTCTATCGAATAATTATTTTTGTTAGGATGTATTCATTGCATAATTATTTTTTATTAGGATGTATTCTATCGAATAATTATTTTTATTAGGATGTATTCATTGCATAATTATTTTTATTAGGATGTATTCATTGCATAATTATTTTTATTAGGATGTATTCATTGCATAATTATTTTATTAGGATGTATTCTATCGAATAATTATTTTTATTAGGATGTATTCATTGCATAATTATTTTTATTAGGATGTATTCATTGCATAATTATTTTTATTAGGATGTATTCATTGAATAATTATTTTTATTAGGATGTATTCATTGCATAATTATTTTTATTAGGATGTATTCATTGCATAATTATTTTATTAGGATGTATTCATTGCATAATTATGTTTATTAGGATGTATTCATTGCATAATTTTTTTTATTAGGATGTATTCATCGAATTATTATTTTTATTAGGAAGTATTCATTGAATTATTATTTTTATTAGGATGTATTCATTGCATAATTATTTTTATTAGGATGTATTCATTGCATAATTATTTTTATAAAGATGTATTCATTGCATAATTATTTTTATTAGGATGTATTCTATCGAATAATTATTTTTATTATGATGTATTCATTGCATTATTATTTTTATTAGGATGTATTCATTGCATAATTATGTTTATTAGGATGTATTCATTGCATAATTATTTTTATTAGGATGTATTCATTGCATAATTATGTTTATTAGGATGTATTCATTGCATAATTATTTTTATTAGGATGTATTCATCGAATTATTATTTTTATTAGGAAGTATTCATTGCAAAATTATTTTTATTAGGATGTATTCATCGAATTATTATTTTTATTAGGAAGTATTCATTGCAAAATTATTTTTATTAGGATGTATTCATTGCATAATTATGTTTATTAGGATGTATTCATTGCATAATTATTTTTATTAGGATGTATTCATCGAATTATTATTTTTATTAGGAAGTATTCATTGAATAATTATTTTTATTAGGATGTATTCATTGCATAATTATTTTTATTAGGATGTATTCATTGCATAATATTTTTGTTCGGATGTATTCATTGCATAATTATTTTTATTAGGATGTATTCATCGAATAATTATTTTTATTAGGATGTATTCATTGCATAATTATTTTTATTAGGATGTACTCATTGCATAATTATTTTTATTAGGATGTATTCATTGTATTATTATTTTTATTAGGATGTATTCATTGCATAATTATTTTTATTAGGATGTATTCATCGAATAATTATTTTTATTGGGATGTATTCATTGCAGAATTATTTTTATGAGGATTTATTCATTGCATAATTATTTTTATTAGGATGTATTCATTGCATAATTATTATTATTAGGATGTATTCATCGAATAATTGTTTTTATTCGGATGTATTCATTGCATAATTATTTTTATTAGGATGTATTCATTGCATAATTATTATTATTAGGATGTATTCATTGCATAATTTGTTTATTAGGATGTATTCATTGCATAATTATTTTTATTAGGATGTATTCATCGAATGATTATTTTTATTTGAATGTATTCATTGCATAATTATTTTTATTAGGATGTATTCATTGCATAATTATTTTTATTAGGATGTATTCTATCGAATAATTATTTTTGTTAGGATGTATTCATTGCATAATTATTTTTATTAGGAAGTATTCTATCGAATAATTATTTTTGTTAGGATGTATTCATTGCATAATTATTTTTATTAGGATGTATTCTATCGAATAATTATTTTTATTAGGATGTATTCATTGCATAATTATTTTTATTAGGATGTATTCTATCGAATAATTATTTTTGTTAGGATGTATTCATTGCATAATTATTTTTATTAGGATGTATTCTATCGAATAATTATTTTTGTTAGGATGTATTCATTGCATAATTATTTTTATTAGGATGTATTCTATCGAATAATTATTTTTGTTAGGATGTATTCATTGCATAATTATTTTTTATTACGATGTATTCTATCGAATAATTATTTTTATTAGGATGTATTCATTGCATAATTATTTTTATTAGGATGTATTCTATCGAATAATTATTTTTGTTAGGATGTATTCATTGCATAATTATTTTTTATTAGGATGTATTCTATCGAATAATTATTTTTATTAGGATGTATTCATTGCATAATTATTTTTATTAGGATGTATTCTATCGAATAATTATTTTTGTTAGGATGTATTCATTGCATAATTATTTTTTATTAGGATGTATTCTATCGAATAATTATTTTTATTAGGATGTATTCATTGCATAATTATTTTTATTAGGATGTATTCTATCGAATAATTATTTTTGTTAGGATGTATTCATTGCATAATTATTTTTTATTAGGATGTATTCTATCGAATAATTATTTTTATTAGGATGTATTCATTGCATAATTATTTTTATTAGGATGTATTCATTGCATAATTATTTTTATTAGGATGTATTCATTGCATAATTATTTTATTAGGATGTATTCTATCGAATAATTATTTTTATTAGGATGTATTCATTGCATAATTATTTTTATTAGGATGTATTCATTGCATAATTATTTTTATTAGGATGTATTCATTGAATAATTATTTTTATTAGGATGTATTCATTGCATAATTATTTTTATTAGGATGTATTCATTGCATAATTATTTTATTAGGATGTATTCATTGCATAATTATGTTTATTAGGATGTATTCATTGCATAATTTTTTTTATTAGGATGTATTCATCGAATTATTATTTTTATTAGGAAGTATTCATTGAATTATTATTTTTATTAGGATGTATTCATTGCATAATTATTTTTATTAGGATGTATTCATTGCATAATTATTTTTATTAGGATGTATTCTATCGAATAATTATTTTTGTTAGGATGTATTCATTGCATAATTATTTTTTATTAGGATGTATTCTATCGAATAATTATTTTTATTAGGATGTATTCATTGCATAATTATTTTTATTAGGATGTATTCTATCGAATAATTATTTTTGTTAGGATGTATTCATTGCATAATTATTTTTTATTAGGATGTATTCTATCGAATAATTATTTTTATTAGGATGTATTCATTGCATAATTATTTTTATTAGGATGTATTCATTGCATAATTATTTTTATTAGGATGTATTCATTGCATAATTATTTTATTAGGATGTATTCTATCGAATAATTATTTTTATTAGGATGTATTCATTGCATAATTATTTTTATTAGGATGTATTCATTGCATAATTATTTTTATTAGGATGTATTCATTGAATAATTATTTTTATTAGGATGTATTCATTGCATAATTATTTTTATTAGGATTTATTCATTGCATAATTATTTTATTAGGATGTATTCATTGCATAATTATGTTTATTAGGATGTATTCATTGCATAATTTTTTTTATTAGGATGTATTCATCGAATTATTATTTTTATTAGGAAGTATTCATTGAATTATTATTTTTATTAGGATGTATTCATTGCATAATTATTTTTATTAGGATGTATTCATTGCATAATTATTTTTATAAAGATGTATTCATTGCATAATTATTTTTATTAGGATGTATTCTATCGAATAATTATTTTTATTATGATGTATTCATTGCATAATTATTTTTATTAGGATGTATTCATTGCATAATTATGTTTATTAGGATGTATTCATTGCATAATTATTTTTATTAGGATGTATTCATTGCATAATTATGTTTATTAGGATGTATTCATTGCATAATTATTTTTATTAGGATGTATTCATCGAATTATTATTTTTATTAGGAAGTATTCATTGCAAAATTATTTTTATTAGGATGTATTCATCGAATTATTATTTTTATTAGGAAGTATTCATTGCAAAATTATTTTTATTAGGATGTATTCATTGCATAATTATGTTTATTAGGATGTATTCATTGCATAATTATTTTTATTAGGATGTATTCATCGAATTATTATTTTTATTAGGAAGTATTCATTGAATAATTATTTTTATTAGGATGTATTCATTGCATAATTATTTTTATTAGGATGTATTCATTGCATAATATTTTTGTTCGGATGTATTCATTGCATAATTATTTTTATTAGGATGTATTCATCGAATAATTATTTTTATTAGGATGTATTCATTGCATAATTATTTTTATTAGGATGTACTCATTGCATAATTATTTTTATTAGGATGTATTCATTGTATTATTATTTTTATTAGGATGTATTCATTGCATAATTATTTTTATTAGGATGTATTCATCGAATAATTATTTTTATTGGGATGTATTCATTGCAGAATTATTTTTATGAGGATTTATTCATTGCATAATTATTTTTATTAGGATGTATTCATTGCATAATTATTATTATTAGGATGTATTCATCGAATAATTGTTTTTATTCGGATGTATTCATTGCATAATTATTTTTATTAGGATGTATTCATTGCATAATTATTATTATTAGGATGTATTCATTGCATAATTTGTTTATTAGGATGTATTCATTGCATAATTATTTTTATTAGGATGTATTCATCGAATGATTATTTTTATTTGAATGTATTCATTGCATAATTATTTTTATTAGGATGTATTCATTGCATAATTATTTTTATTAGGATGTATTCATTGCATAATTATTTTTTTAGGATGTATTCATTGAATAATTAATTTATTAGGATGTATTCATTGCATAATTATTTTTATTAGGATGTATTCATTGAATAAGTATTTTTATTAGGATGTATTCATTGAATAAGTAAGCACACGAACACCCACGGGCATACATCGCCACACACCCGTGACAAAATCATTATTTCTTATAAGCATTCTGTATCTGTCAATATCAATATCAATATCTATCTATCTATCTATCTATCTATTTCTCTCTCTCTCTATATATATGTATATATATATGTATATATGTATATATATATGTATATATGTATATATATGTATATATATGTATATATATATATATATATATATATATATATATATATATATATATATACATGCATGTATGCATGAAAGAGAAAATGAAAATAATTAAATACAGGGCGAATAAAAGTCCAGCGAGAAATGTAGCCGGTTTCGTTAGAATCCATAGTAAAAGGAAAAACAATTAAACCCGAGAAGGAATTACAATAAGAATAGAGAGTTTTGATCGGATCAGACAACATACATTGATCTTAACAAAACCGGTCAACTCTCTCATTATAGTTTTATGTTTTCCTGTGTTTAATTATTTTCCCTTTCTTTTTTAAAGACGCTCGTTGATTCCAATGAAACAGCTAAAATCTCACATACGATTTTTACTCGATTCCTGTGTTTAAAAGTAAACTTGTCTGTGTGTCTGTCTGTGTACATTTTCCTTCGCAATAACTCTGTCAATTTTTAGTCTACAGACTCGAAATTTCATATACAGGGCACTACCATTTGTAAAAATCTATGTGATCGGGTTCCGGCTAGAAATTTGGCTGTTAAGGGGTCAAAGTTCAACGATTTTACCTTTGAGAATCCTACCAAAATCCTCTGACAATTTTAGGTCTAAACACTTAAATTTTAGGTATAGGTTCCTTGGACATGGGTCTAACTTAATAACTTGATTTGAGCCCAAAACAATAAATTTTAAGGGGTCATAATAGGAGTCAAATTTTAAAAAATTGACCGTTTTTTTTTTTGCTCAGCATACACCTCAAAACACCCAGGCAACACCGGGCTGAAATGCTAGTATATCTATAAAAGTGAACGTGTCTGTGTGTCTGTGTGCATTTCCCTACTAAATAACTCTGTCAATTTTTATTCTACAGACTCGAAATATCATATACAGGGTACTGAGATTAGGAAAAATGTATGCGATCTGTTTTCGGCCAGAAATTCGCCTGTTAAGGGGTCAAAGTAAAACGATTTAACCTTTGAGAACTCTACCAAACTCCTCCGACAATTTTGGGTCTAAACACTTGAAATTTTAGACATAGGTTTCTTGGACATGGATCTTATTTAATAACTTGATTGGAGCCCAAAACAATAAATGTTAAGGGATCATAATAGGAGTCAAAGTTTAAAAGAAATTGACCTCTGCGGTCTTTACCAAATTACTCAGACAATTTCTGGTCTAAACATTTGAAATTTTACATAAAGGATATTCAGAGATAGGGTTTGGGTCGAAAATTTGATCTACCAATATATAAATGTATGTATGTATGTTTGCATGTCTGCCTAAAACTTTTGACAGCGGCAACGGATTTTCACAAGATCAGCATCATTTTGAAATTCGACCTTTCAGACGACAAATATCGAAAAATTGGTTTAAAACATTAATATCTTCCCCTTCAACTGGGCAATTTTCTACTGGGGGGGGTCGCTTTTATCGCCGATATTTTCGAAAGTCATTCCCTCTTTTCGATTGTCTAGCTTTAATTAAAACCTACGTCACTTCCGGTTTCGCGGTGGTCGTAACAGCAAGGGCGTCAGGTTTTTTTCCGTTCTTTTCCTCATTTGCGGTAAGGTTCGAGCCTGCCTTCCTACTACCACTTTTTTTTGCTCAACGTACACCTTCAAACACCCGAGCAACGCCGGGCTGAAATGCTAGTATATATATATATATATATATATATATATATATATATATATATATATATATATATATATAATTGTATTGCCTTCTCGAATTGCTATATTACTATTCTTTATCATATGTTATAACTTCGAACTAAGTGTCTATACACTTTGTTGATGAAAAGTCTTAATAGCAATAAAAATCCATATGGTGTCAGAAACGATCGTACCTTACGTAAAACAGCTGTTCATGTTGAATTCTTAAGGCGTATGTAATAATAATAATAATAACAACAATAATAATAATAATAATAATAATAATAATAATAATAATAATATATTACTTTATTCAACTTTAGTAAAAAAATTACCATATGTCGCTGCAATAAAATTACTGTTTTAGTCTAAAAATATTTTATCAGGCGACGAAGGCCCCTATTCACCATGAAGGCCAATCAATCAATCACTATATATATATATATATATATATATATATATATATATATATATATATATATATATATATATATATATATATATATATATAAATAGTCATATATACGTACACACACACACACACACACACACACACGCACACATATATTTGATGCGATTACATAAATTGTTGTGTGAAGATATAATATTTTATGTATTGATTTTCAGTATTAACAGTGCTCAATACATGAGCAGCGTAAGGTAGTAAATTTTGAAAAAATATTTAATGCGATTAAGCTACATAGAATATTCAGTGTTTCATCCCCCTAAAGAATCGACAAGCTAAAATGAGTAGAATTTCGTACAGGGATGAAATGTGGATATTCTGTATAGCTTAATTGCCACATACAATCTTCAATTACTATATATATATATATATATATATATATATATATATATATATATGCAATTTGATCGTTTTAAAGAGGGTAATTTTTTTCTAACAAAGTACCATGATTACTGGCCACATTGTTGTAGGAGTCGCACTAGTTAATGCTTCAATATCGTCGTAAAAGTTCAGATGACACTATAAATATCGTCATTTAAGAAAATGTCCGGATTTTACGGAATGTTTCTAAATCTGTCATGCGTTCAGTGTCGACTACGTACATCGTTTGAGTGAAAAAATAAACAAACAAACAAACAAAAACAATTAAGTGGGTCTTATTACGTTGCAATATTTAAGTTTTACTACAGAATCAAACCTGTAATTCCACGTTGCATTTACATTGTTTCATGAATACATTTAGTTACTAGTCGACGTACTTGTTGCGGATAGGTGGTAGTTTAACCCAATGTCACATAATATCTTTAGTACTTGCAGGAAGCAAGATTTGTAAAACAGATTGGAATGCAATGTAATTTTTCTATATACTTCTAACAAGGCATATTGCTATTAGAATATAAAAGAAAACCTTAATAAAGACTAGATTTATAGGGAAGATTAGTGGGCGGGTAGTTGAGCCGCGAGATTTGTAAACGTGAAATTTAAATTTGTGCACGTTAGCACAATAGACGAATAGAGGAAGCTGAAGAAAATTCCAAAAGCGAGTAATTCGATGGAAAAGAAAAAAATGCAATAGAAAACCTTTTGAATCAATGGATTATCATTATGAAAGGGGTAGAATTTTGCTATCGATTGAGTAGGTCGAGGGTATTTACATCTTGCAGGTAAAAGTGAAGTTTATTCGGAATAGAAAAGCGGGAAAACGGTGCGACTTAGAAAAAGGTAAAATAGAGTAAAATTTTGAAAGGGAATTACATTGACAGATACCCTCTTCCCAAACATTATTTATTCCTTTTTGGGGAGATAGTGCAATCTCTGTTAAATAGTTATGATATCATCCTCCTAGGCATTGTCCCCTTTTTATATGAGGATAATGTAGTATATGTTCTACGCTCCTTTTTATATGGGGATAATGTAGAATATATTCTAGGCCTCTTTTTAAATGGGGATAATGTAGTATATATTCAAGGCCCCTGTTTATATAGGGACAATGTATTATATGTCCTAGGTTCCTTTTTATATAGAGATAATGTAGTATATGTAGTAGGCCCATTTTTATATGGGGATAATTTAGTATATGTCATCTTCCCCTTTTTATATGGATATAATGTCGTATATGTCCTAGAACTCTTTTTATGTGGGGATAATGTAGTATATGTTCTGTTGTTATGTGACTATCATCCTAGGTATTACCTTTTTCTTTTGGAGATAGTGTATTATATTTTCGTTCGACCTAGGACAATCCTCCTAGGCTAACAAAAATATGCACACTGACAGAGCATATATTTTCTTGTATGCATAATGAAATTTCCTGGTCTAATAAAAGAATATTTCTTTTTAATTTGATGTGTTTCATATATAGACGCTTACTTGCTACGTTCTCACTAATGAGTGATCAAGAAGCCAATTTAATCAAATGTATTTTTTCATGCATGCCGGTGTTTACGTGCTGGTCTTTTTATTCACTGCACCGACATGTTTCATTTCGCTGTTAATGAGTGGCCGTGTCGTCCACTGGTTATCGATCGCCTCGTCTAGTTAACTAGACGATTAAAGTATCCATGCATGCAAGTAAACTTTGTGGAGTTCTTCAAAGTTTTATTGGAGATAATTTACTTATGCAGACTGATAAACATTCGCCTTGGGTTATTTGCATCATCTGGCAGTGTCCCATTCGCTTGGCTTCCAGAGCGAAACTGACTGAAATTCTTAGTTTTCTTTTGTTCGAAAACGTGACGTGTCATATCGTGATCTTTCGACTATGAAATCTCAGAGGTTTGACATATTGACTCCACGCTTACTGATGTTACCCGTCTCTAGGTAAAACTCCGTTTGCAGCTAGGTTATCCTGACATGTACTAGTGTGACCCTTATTAAAATTTACGCTAGTTAACTTAATTGCTACTGACTGGCGTATGGTCCCTACTGTGTACTCGTAACACACACCATAGTACGGTATTTATTGATTCAAATGTATGATCAGGATTACAACACTGACACAGGACGCAGGATCATCAGTCGTTAGTATAAAAAATATAGATCCTCCACCCAGTGGATAAGATTTCAATTTTAAGTTATGTACGAGGGGCGTGCAATAAGTAATGTCTCTGACCCACTTTCAATTGTCTGATCTAGCTGAATTTTTGCATGTGCAATGATTTATATCTCTACAGGTTATGTGGCAAATTACAGCTCTGAACTAATTGTGGTTTCTGTTTTACAGGTGTTTGAACTGAGTCAGGTGTGAAATGGAGCCTGTTGAATATCGAGCAGTCATACGGTTTTTGTATTTGAAAGGACGCACACCACATGAGACTTTTGATAAAATTAAAGAAACTGATGGTGATAATGCCCCATCATATGATCTTGTAAAACGCTGGCATCGTGAAGTCAAACATGACCGAAAGTCTGTGGAAACAGCTCCCAGACCTGGTCGCCCCCTTCTGCCATTGATGAGGCATCTGTCCGTCAAGTTGAGGCTACCATTTTGGAAGATCGGCGCATTACTATTCGCCAAATAGCCCAAGATGTCAAGATTAGTACAGAGTCTGTGGAAACTATCATTCATGACCATTTTCACATGCATAAAGTGTCTGCCAGATGGATTCCCAGGTTGCTCATACCAATCCAGACGCGAGAACGCGTCGAGTGTTCGAGGATGAATTTGGAGATGCGCCAAGAAGGTGAGTCAAAGTTTTTCAAAAGATTGATTACACAGGATGAAACCTGGGTCCATCACTATGATCCAGAGACCAAAACCCAGTCAATGTAGTGGAAGCACTTGGACTCACCACCTCCAAAGAAGGCAAGGGTGCAGCCCTCCGCTGGCAAGGTCATGCTCACAGTCTTCTGGGACCAGGATGGAGTAGTGATGGCAGATTTACTGGCAAAGGGTACCACAATTACAGGAGCCTATTATGCTTTGCTTTTGAGGAAATTAAGGGCGGAAAGATCAACAAAGGTGCCCTCCTCCTGCAGGACAACGCTCCGGTCTACAACTCGCATGTCGCCAGATCAGAAGCACGGGCGTGTGGTTATGAAATCCTACCCCATCCTCCCTACTTTCCTGACCTTGCACCCTCTGACTTTCACATATTCCCAGCCATGAAGTTGTTTTTGAAAGGCAAGCGTTTCCCAGATGATGCAGCATTCATTTCTGAAGTCACGTCCTGGTTGGAGGACCAACCTGGGGTGTTCTACAAAAAACCATCTCCATAGCTGCATCAAACGATGGGAGAAATGCATAACTCTGGGTGGTTCCTATGTAGAGAAAGACTAATAATTGTGCCAAGTTTCGTTACTCTACTGCTATGGGAAGTGGGTCAGGGGCATTACTTATTGCACGCTCCTCGTATGTTCAGAAAGGAGAGAAATAATTTTCTTTAGCAAAAATGTTTAAATCCACTTTCGAAATGGACTATTTCATCTGCATTTCACCGTTTTTAAGAAAAAACGAAAACAAATGAAGTCGATAACAAAAGACAAATTGATCAACGAACGGACACACGTAACATTTATCGGTGCGAATCCAGAGTTTAACCTGATTAAAAACAAAACAAAAATACAGAAAATCCTTATGATGCAATACCCCTTACGGAACGAAATGCTATATTCTAAAAATTAGGTAAATTGCTTTAGTATTTTTTAATATAGAATATCATATTTTTACGATTTTTTCAGCGATTTTCATAGTAAATAGTAGCAATTATGAAGCTGTTTTTTGTCTCAGTAGTTAGAGTTGAGTTGTCTCCCTTTTTAATTAAATATGTCGGATCAAAGCAGAATGTTCTCGCTTTCTCATAAAAAATCATTTTCTTAATTAAAAAAATCTACTTGATCAATTTACGTGATTTGTGGAATATAACACTTCCGTTCTGTAACAGGCACATACACGATAAAAGTTTTATTTTCGTATTCTAATTAGTTTGAAATCTGCACTAAATTTTCTCATCGATTTCTTACGTCCTAGTTTTTACTTATCAAATATTATCGTTTTGATAATTTCAAGTAGTGATTTGAATAATTTATGATGCTTTAGCTTGTTATGCCATTTATTGATATACGGCATGATCACAATGAAACACCGGTTCTTGTTAGATCATCGAAATTAAACAACTTTGAACCTGGACAGTACCAAATGAATGACCATTTAAGAATACCAGCTTTATATGTAGAAGGGCGTCAACATCGCTCTGCAAGAACTTCAAAAACTCAATCTCGTCATCTCCCCGGATCGGGATATATACGTGAATGAGTATCGTTTGTGAATTTAATATTTCCTTGACATTTTCTCTCTTGAAGGAAGCCGATTAAACGGTTCTAGGGCAATGCCGCCGCCATAACATTTTTTTTTTTGCCACTTTAAATAAAACTCTTTAAAATAAATACCAGATTTCCTTTTCGGTTCTTGCTTGCTTATTTCTTTGTTTGTCTACATGCACATAACGTAAATGGACTACGACCTACCAGAAAGACTACCATCACCTATAATAGATGAGCAGTCTAGTAATGAAACAAAATGTGCTGCTCTGCAATCGTTTTCATTCTAATGCGATTACCCATATTTAGATACACACTGAACTCTTTTGATATGTATATGATACTAATGGTAACTTTTTGTTTACTTGGAGTCACCACTTATCAAGGTCCGAAGGTCACACGAGGATAAGGGTCAATGAATGTAAGGTGTTAGTGTAGTAATCGTTAATTGTGCAATTTGGGTAGAATTTGATTTTTTATGAGGATGGCTCAACAAGTTGTTTACATTGGATTTGTAAGGCTACCATGTTGTATTCAACCAGGAAGAAGGCCAGTGGAACAGTGTTCCACAGGCGCGCAGTTCTAGGAAAGAAGCTTTGTTTATTGAAATCGGAGTTTAGATTTAGGCACAGATAGAGAGTAGGGGACATCATATATAGTGGTTGTAGTTAGTCAAGTGTTTTTGTGAAAGTTTGCCAAGCGGTGACAATATATTGGAGTTCAGTCGAGCACTTGACATGAAAGTAATGATAGAGCAGAGACAGGCTTACAACGTCTCTTCTGTTGGAAAGAGGTTGCAGAAAAGAGAAAAGGGCATCACCTACTTCGTTTTCCCAAACCGGTTTTGAACTCTATCAAGGCTGGATAGGCCGCGCCGAGCAACACCTGCCCAGACGTGGCAACAGTGCTTGTGATTTTGACAATCGTTGACAAAGACCAGGAAGAGAGTTTGGCCTAGAATGGAACCTTGAGAGACACCAGCGTTAATACAATGAGTTTCTGATTTCTTCCCATTGACGACTACTCTTATAAGCCTAGCAGACGAAGGATTTAATAATTGAGAAGATTTCCAGCTGCTCCATAGCTGGCGATCTTGTAAAGTAGACCTTAATGCCATACTCTATCAAAAGCCTTTGATATGTTAAGCGCTGTTGCTCTAGAAAAGAAGGTTATGTAGAGAGATTCACTAATCCTGTTAATATAACGATTAGTACATCAACTGTAGATCTCGCAGAACAGAAACCATATTGCATGTCACTCGGGATTCGAGTAGCAGATGCACTGACTAAATTATATTATTGTGATATAAACGTGTTCTTTTTAACGAACGTGCTTGGATTATTTATTTTTTATGCCCCTTCGGGGACATAAAATATATTAGCTAGAGTTCGTCTGTTTAGCCATCCTGTCCTAGCAGGTGTACTCTCTTAGGCAGGAACTTCTCAATTCTTGGAGGAATTGGATTATTCCCGATAAGCTTAATTATTTGGGACCACTTTCAAAATGTTTGCATATCAATACATTTTAATTTTTATGTAAATTCTTAACTTTCCGTTCTATAGGGAACCGACACGGTCATTCACCAACCACTCATATATATATATATATATATATATATATATATATATATATATATATATATATATATATATATATATATATATATATATATAACCTAAGTCCTCCAGGTCTGGATAACTTTCACAATATTATTGATATGAATAAATTAAAACTAAAATTATTTATTAAATTTCTTTGTTCATTGATATAAAAATGCCTTGTCATAAATAAGCACATTCTTATGGCTCGTTGGCCTTTTGGCGAAGATCTAAGTCTAGAATCTATTCTCCATCCCTTTAAACCATTTAACGCTAGAAAAGTTTTTTCTGTCTTGAAAAAATAAAAAACAACAAAAAAAAACAAAATACAAACAAAGAGAAAAGTGGCTCTTGTCTTACGAGTGGACTAGATTTGCTGGGCTGAGACAAACTCAAGCATCATAATATTATTAATATAAATTAAAAGTAAAACGTATTTTTTAAAATAAATGTCAAGCGCGAACGCAGATCTCATAATATAATCCGTATGAATAATTTTGAAGTAAAAATACTTTTAAAATAAAAATATTTAAAACATTAACTTAGTTTTCATTTAAAAAAACCTAGTCACGGGAACCATTTTTATGGAATCTTTCACGTTTTGGTTAAAATCAGAGTGTAGTGTCTGTTCTAAAAACATCAGCACTATTTGTCGCCAGAAATTCATTGTAATGATCTTCCATGAAAAAATTCAAATTCAAAATACGGACAGATGTACAATGCAACAGACAAATATCACTTATATTATATGTGGATTAATGAGGAGGCTAAAGATATAGCTACTAAATTCAATATAGATAATAGAATACATTTCCTAGATTAACGTGAAGTAATTATTACTTAAAGATTCCTTAAGAAGACTTCCATAATCGACCAAGTTACAACAATGAAAACAGAATAAATGTTACCTTGAAGAATGCTTTTACAAAAAGTAAGCCGAAAAAATAAAATTTAACGAGTTCATAAATAAATTAAACGTAAAAATATTAAAAAAGTGAACTTTATTTTTCACTTAAAAATACCTAGTCACGAAAACCATTTTTATATTTGCGCTTTACTTCAGATTAAAGTATAGTATCTGTTCTCCACAGCATGAGAAATTTGATTTCTTTCCTTAAATTATGTCATTAAAAATAGAAGCAAGATCAAGCAAGAACTTATTATCGACTTTTACTCATTAATTACGAGAACATTCATATCTCAAAGGCATTTGAATTCGAATTGTGCGACAAGTCTGTTATTTCTACGAACATCATAGGCAGTGAAGATTTTTTCACATAAAAAGATCAGTACACTTTATTCCACCTTTCAAATCTCTTTACTTTATAGCTGTAGTCAACAACTGTTATTTATTGGTTTCTTTTGTAAAATTTTAACTTCAAATCATATTTTACTGCATTTCCAATGATATTGTTGTCTACATCAAGTACAATCGCTATTTTTCTCATGAACTTTGTTGATTTTATATTATTTATGCTATAAACATTCTTTATGGACATTCAGACCACCTGGTGAAATGTCCTTTAGTGTGATGTATGCATTCGACAGAACACTCTTCATATTTGTTTTCTTCATTACTTACATTAGTAAATGTTTCTGAAAGATTAAGGATAATAATGTTAAGTATGGTACTGGCATCAATATATACTAGGGTTCCAAACAACTGATATGCCTGCTGAGAAAAAGACTTAATGTTCATTGCATATTTTGCCATCCCACACACACACACACACACACACACACACACACACACACACACACACACACACACACACACACACACACACACACACACACACACCTGCTAAAACGGAAATAACAAATAAACTAACTGGCAAACATAATATCATATATATATATATATATATATATATATATATATATATATATATATATATATATATATATATATATAAACACGTGTTAACATCAGTTCTATTCATTAGCCTAAAATGCGAAAAATTCTGTGAGTTTAGACAATTCGGTGTAGCCTTGAGGCCACATACATTTAATAACTTGCTACTTACTATATATATGTGTGTACATGCATTATATTAAGGAAGAGATAAAGGTTTGATATACACAAACACACACACACACACACACATATATATATATATATCAAACCTTCATCTTAATAATAATGGTTGTTTTAGTATAGTGTAAGTCTAGACAATCATAGCCGATTCAGATGAGTAAATAGTGAACAAATCCAAATATGTTTGAGCTTATGCGTCATTTTGGTTGCACACACCATCAAGGATATGTAATGGCGGAGGAGGAGGAGGAGGAAGATACGGGACTACTTTTACGTTTCAATATAATTGTATCGCTGGTAACTTGTTAGTCACTAGAGATAAAGTGACACGATCCAATTGATTCATAGCTGTTCATTAGTAAATATCAATCAAGATTATTACAAAACTACAGGGTTATCCTAATCATCAATGCTATTATAACAGAACGTTGTTACCAACATTTCTTTAATTGCCTTCCTACGATAGCAGAATTCGACGCAAGGCCGCCTTATAATCTGGGACATATCCAACCCGCCAGAAAGGGGCATACTAGTATGCGACAACATAAAACGTCAGTCTAACAGAATTTCTTCACTGCGCAAGAAAAAAAAAAAAAACAACTGATGCACTGTCGTATCAGAATCGAGAATGTAACGCTTTGATCCGGCATGTCTGTAACCGAAATTATGTCACAATTGTAAATAACATCACGTCCTCAAAAATGTCATCTGAATTATGGTTCTGTTAGTTTTAATTAATATTCAGTATCCATTCTACAATTTCAACTCCGAAACCCCCATTTCCTCACTCTTTTATAAAAGGCAAGCCTTTCTTTCTGTATGAAGACTTACGCACGAATAATGCCCTTCTTTGTTGCGAATACGTAATCGCTTTTTCTTTTGTCTTTTGTTTTTACAAAATTGTAAATAGTTATTCAAATTTTACTAAAATTGTATATTTTTGTCTAACGTCGGAGACGAAAATTCCAAGCCATTTTCGTACACGCTTGCAAGTTTTAAACTAGTATTCCTATAATGTGATGGCGATGGATGAAAAGGTGGAGAAAATAAAACAAATGCTCATTTAAAAATTTAACTGATCTCTTCCTTTTTTTAAATCTTTTTTTTTTTTAAAAAGAACTGAAAAAAAAAACTGAAGTACAAACAGTAGTTGACATATTAACTGAAAGATATTCATATGCACATGGGAGAGGAACCTATCTTCGAGGTTTCTAAAAGTAACACAAAAACCTATTTTCATCATATATGATCAACCCACGACAAGTCGACTCGAACGCTGTTTATCGTAGATGTATTTTCTTTCATCTTCCATTCTGCTCGTGTCATCAGTTGACGTCAGATTATCTCGACTTGCTCCGAGCCACAACCTGCATTCAACTGTAACAGAATGACTACTATAGTTGACGATCGCGAACCCAAGATTGTCTATAACTGTAGTAAACTATATATCTACATTTATGTCTGATCTTTCGTCCGCCACATCCTATTCAGCTTTGTATAACGTGGTTTACAACTTCCTCTTTATTATTCTGCTGGTAAACTTTTCCAACAAAACTGATCATGTAAGAAAGTTTTATTATGTTTTTTCTCGTGACTATGTACTCACTCGGTATAATTGATGATGATCAAAATCTTAATCTTTTCTTGACAATATACCTCAAGCTGTGCTACTTCTAGATTCTTCCCATCGTCTGGTTGTTTCCAACATCATCAAAGATAAGCTCAAATAAACTACTAATGTCCCTTTCTATCACAGAATACACCAATACCTAAATGCCAATTGGTATATGTTTGAATATTTTATTTGGAAAATTCTTCTACCTTTCATTTTCAGGTTAAAAGTTATCCTATATCTTCTAAGATATACACGAATTCTTAAGCAAACTAATTTGGAGGATTGAGTCCGGACCAGTTACTTCGCTTGCAACGTTGTCGAAGAGTATGTGTATATAATTGAGACTATTTACGATTATAGGGAAAATTCTGGAAGTTGGTGGCGTTGATTATCGAAAGTTGGGTTGGTAGCAAATTTCTTTGCAAAAGATCTGGCTTCATCAGATATTAAACAAAAGATCACGCCAGAATGATTAATTATGATTGGAATATTGGCTTTATATTTGTTCAGTATCCTGTTTTTATTTTCCAAACCCCTCGAGTACCAAGCCCTTGCTCAACAAGTCTGACAGTACCTCGAACAGCACCCGTGTCCAAGATCTAGGCAAGACTTTATTTATACTCTTTCTGCATAGCTGTTAGATTGGCTGCATTGTCTCAGGGAATCAGACCAAAATTAAAATAGTTATAAGTGACTCGTATCTGGGGTTAAAACCGTGCGACCAACAGAACAATTCTTCCACATTGGCGATTCCCTAAAGTGATGCAACATATATGGATGTGAATAATAAATAATATTGTACAATTTTTCAACATCTCTCTTTATGATTAGTGTCTTTAAGAGAAGTAGAAATTAGCTGAAAATTAAAGCTTAAATAGGGCCCTGTCCATTGGGTCTGTTAAACACTGTGTGACAACTTACAATATGTCCGCATGTAAAAGCTTAAATGTATTTTATTTCTCCTCTTTCCGAATAGATGCTAGATCAGTCACAAGGGGTTCAAATTTGAGCGAAAATGTGATCCATTTCTGTGGTTCTAACCGGGCGACCAGTAGAACAATTTTCTCCACATTGACGATTCTCCGTCGTAATGATAATTAAAACTATTTACAATAGTAATTTTCTTTCTTGTTCCCGTAATCAAACGATTTTATTGTTGTTCGGACACACACACACACACACACACACACACACACACACACACACACACACACACACACACACATATATATATAAAACAGAAAAAGCTCATAAACTGTAAAAAAAATGTCTTTTTTTTACAGCGTAAAAAATCTTAAGGAGCAGGACATTTTCTTCCCAGCTATTTTCCGAATTTTACAGCATTGATGTTTTAAGAAAAATCGTCTCCTCAACAAGAAGAACAGGAAGAAAAACAACAATGAAAACAGAAATAGCAGCAGCAGTTTTTATTTCAATTTCAAAAGCAGGAAATGATCAAAATGCACTTAATGAAAATAGCATTGCATTTTCTCACACCACAATTTGGAATTCTGTTGAGACACGCACATATTCTTCTGACGAAGATAAACCGATAAACCATTTGAAACTTTATATGAAATATATGAAGATCTTTTTTACGGTAGACTGTGATGATTGGTTGGACGCTAAAATGGTTCGCTTACTTTTACGAAAGTTGGGAACATCAGAACAAAGTAAGTTTGTTGGCTACATGATACCGGAGAAAACAAGTGAATTACAATTCTCTGAATAAGTTAAACTTTTGTTTGAGTTATATTTAACCAAAATATAACATTGTTTCATAAAAGATACACGTCTTTCAACTTGTCAAAACGAGACGGCGAAGATTATTTTATATCCGAGTCTATTGTAAATAAGTAATGTGCCGATTTTTAATTGGTAGAATTATCATCTGACAATTTTAAATGCTTAATATTCGTCTAAAGACTTGTCTCTGAAAAAAAAATCAAGAGACAGAAAGTGATCTAGGTCCCACGCTGCAAAAAAAAAAAAAAAAAAATTAAAAAAAAATAAAAATAAATAAATAAATAAAATAAAATAAATAAATAAAATAAAAATAATAACTGGCCAAAGATTGCCAGCGGCTAATCAGTGTTCAAAGTAATTTTTAAAATATCGAGAAATCTAACGTATATGCTAGAGGAATGAAGTATAAGCTGAAAATATTCCTCTGGGAAAGGCAAAGAAAGTAAAGAGTATGCTAATTCACATGGTCCCCCCTCGCCAAACTTTCACGAAAAGCACTCGTCTAGCCAGAACCAATACCAATAGTTTCCCACACTCTTTATCTTTATCAACCCGTAACGTATAACAGTAGACAAAATCAAGTTTAAATTTAAATGACATCACAAAAAAAATTAAAAGTTTTTGTTCGTTAAATTTCTGAAAACTGATTGATTTGTCGTATTTTCTATCTTTTAGCAAAAATTATCGATTGATTGGTTCCATAAATTAAACCATTTCATTCAAATGGTTTAATTTATGGAACCAATCAATCGATAAATTTTGCAAAAAAAAAAAAAAAAAAAAAATAGAAAATACGACAAATAAAACGCCTTCCAGTTCATCACGAGGAAGTTATGTAAAGCTCTAGATTCTCTTCGTGATTCATCTGATAAAAAGAGTCTGCGGTCTGAAAGGCAAAAGGCACTGGACTCATTGGCAGATCATAGTCTCGTATAATGAATGGTAGAGCGTTTACAGATTCCAAAAAAAGACTTCGGAAGTCGAAAAATGAAAATTTCAACTGTATCACATATGCCAAGTGCTAATCGTAAAAGAGTATCCTTTGGATACCAACTTAGTTCAGAGAAATTTTATCCCCGGTAATACCTGTTAAGAGTAGTTTGTTACACCTTCCAGAGGTGACATTGTCTGTCAAAGGCCATTGTTAAAGAAAAAATTCATAGCCAATTCTACATGTTTTATTCTAATGTTACATTAGATATGTCTTCCCATAAATTCCCCATGGCCACAACGAAGCCAGTGCTCGCTTACGTTTAATGAAACAAACTCTTAAAATCAGTTCTTAAAACACTCCGAAATTAATTATATATATATATATATATATATAATTAATTAATATATTAATTATATATATATATATATATATATATATATATATATATATATATATATATATATATACATATACATATATATATATATATATATATATATATATATATATATATATATAAGATCCGTGTTTGACAAATTAATCCCCGAACATTTAAAAACAAGTAAGATTGAAAACAATGTCAATAAAACGATTCTCACAGGTCAGAATATCTTTTTAAGTTTTCTAAAAGAGCATGCCATACTGAGTACAATCATTAGGATATAGTGTAGATAATCCAAGGGCAAAGACATCCTCATAAGGGACATGTTAACTAAAAAAAACAAAACGGAATGAAATGGATCATATCAGCACATAGTATGAAGCGGAATAACCTAACACATTTGACATCGAGCTCCCTCAACATACGCACCTTTTTTAGATAATAAAAGACTTAGAAGAATGTGTTGAAGAGATTTGGATACGAACGAACTCTTCCACACTTTATGAATATAAGTATAAATATAAATACTGCTACCAACTCTGAGCGAGAATGGGAAAGTGACACACTAAGTTATTTAGAGCGAGTGCGAGAGAAAGTCATCTCAGATAACCAGTTATCCATGTACTACATTCTACCACAAATATAAATTTCGACCTGATATCGCGTCCGTGCTATTTTTCCTTAACCATCCGGCATAACAAAATTGTGAAATTGATTTTATTATATATTATTAGAAAATTATAATACAATTCTAAAATTGATTTTACCATAGATTATTAAAAAATTATATAATTATATAATTCGACACACAGACGCATATATTAATTGATTAAAGACGTTCAACTGTATTGTTAACATGAACTAAAAGCCAATATTTCTTCTAAAAGTGTTCAGTATGTGCGTAGAGCTTATAAATAAAATTATATAAACCGCTGTAAGAAGTCAACGCGTGTCGATCAACGTTTCGACATTTCCATATGGTCATAAGGACACCAAACAATTTGGACTCCTGACAACATGAAAACATCGAAACGTTGATCAATCCGCATAGACTCTTTTCAAGGTTTATATAATTTTATTTATTAATATATATATATATTTATTTAAACCCAGTAGACAAAGAACCGCCTGAAGACGACTGATGTTTCAGTAAAAAGCGCTAGCGGAAACAATGTCATAACACGTAGCATACGGATCGTATATGCAAACATTAGACAATTTTACAAAAAGACTAATGCGTAAATTGGAAAAAAGAAACCGTTAAACAAACTTTCCGTACCTTTCAACGATATATATATATATATATATATATATATATATATATGTGTGTGTGTGTGTGTGTGTGTGTGTGTGTGTGTGTGTGTGTGCTTGCACGCACACACATGTAATCCATGGCCCGAATCTTTTCTCGGCGCATAAATCCATGGCCCGAATCTTTTATGAGATAAGAAATATTCACTTTTTGGTACAATCTATGTTATTTATACAAGTATTGCTTGGTTGTGAACTATACAATGATTACTTCAGATAAAAATTTCCTTATTAACAGGAACTCAACACGGTGAAAAGGACTAATACTAGGCACTTGGCCGTCGTTCAAGTCTACGGCGGTATTACATCACGTGGCTCGAGGTGCTTTTCACCTACTTTGGACAAGGTATGTCAGGCATTCCAGCAGATAGAATCAAACTTTGCGAGTATATGTGTGTGTGTGTGTGTGTGTGCGTGAGAGAGAGAGAGAGAAAGAGAGAGAGAGAGAGAGAGAGAGAGAGAGAGAGAGAGAGAGAGAGAGAGAGAGAGAGAGAGAGTGTGTTTGTGTGTGCGAGAGTATGTGTGTGTTTTAGAGTTTTTGTGCGCGTTTGTGTGTGAGAGAGACGAAGAAAGAAATAAAGGATGTCAGTATTAAGTAAATATGAATATCTCCCCTCACCCTACACTTAAAAACAACAAGAGAGAGCTGCTCACTCCTCTTATGTATATTTGTGGGCACAGAAGACAATAGAGGCAATAACGCATTCCAGTCTCTTCTTTATCATCTAGAGAACGCTTAAAAGATCACTAAGTTCAACCGTGGATATATGTTCATATATTCGTATGTACATTATTCACGTCTAAACTAATTAACCGATCATTACGAATTCTAGTACACAGATGCACAAGCACCGTAATGTGGCTAAATTTAGTTTAATTTAGTTTCATGAAAAAAGGTAATAAAGGGATAAAAGATGAATCAGATTTTTGTGGAATTTTATCGATAGTCGATATTAATTAATAAATATTTGCAAAAAATAACGTATTTTAGATGGGAGTTTAGGGAATATAATGTGAGCAAAACTTCCTATTTGAAGAGGCACATATTTCATATTTTTATCGAATTAGTTTCGCAGTCATCAATCAAGCAATATTGCCTGAATTTCAAATTCTTCTTATGACTTCTTATGCCTTTTATTTAAAATCATTTCTAGAATCGAAATCATATAAGGAATTTGGATCCAAATTAGAATAAGGATTATAGAAATAAGTTTTTAGCATTCTTATATCTTGACTTGGTTTTAAATTGGTGCAAAACAGTTCATTTCGAAGGATTAATTTAGTATCTCGCTTTCTCTCTTTCCCTCACTCTTTCTTTCTCTCTATCTCTTCCTGTAATATACCTCGCAACTGCATAACAAATTTGGATCTCAATTTATTTTCTTTATTACATTTCATGCATGTTTTCATTTGTTTTCATTTCACTTTCGTCTTTTTTATTTCTCCCCCTTCCCATCATAACGTTCTTTTTTTTTTTTTTTTTAGTTACTCACGTGTTAAATACATTCCGTTGTACGTCTTCTTTTTAACCTTCCCTTTTTATAAACACGTTCTTAAACAAAACCGACAAATCTTTTGGTTTTCATGATTTCTTCATAAATTTAATAAATTTTCCTTTTTGTCTTGCATATACAGGGTCGAACGATAAAATTGTCCCCCTAATAAAGACAATATGATTCCATTTTCGTTTGATAAAACTGGCTTTCTTTTTTGTTGCAGACCATCTATTAGTTGGCCAGTTGTGTGCAAATACCAAGAGCGATTGGAGCTGTCATGTCTGAAAGTGACACAACGTTCAACGAGCGAGATAAGAGCGGCACCGCTGTACAACTTATGCTCTCTACCCATCCAAGTTATGACAACACGGCCATTGCCAGCATCCTCAAAATGCATCGCTGGATTGCCACAAATAACGGATGTGCCCAGGATGATAAAAAGTTTCCAGCCACGGTTATGGTCTTTGGTGTGCTTTCAAGTGGCTGATTTGCCGCTATTTGCCGCTATTTGCATGATGACAAGATGCTATTTCATTCGAATTATCCCATCTTTTCCCATTTCTTCACAACGTTACCTAGTGCTTCTGCAATTGTTAACATTACGGTACTTCTATCACTGTTTCATATTCTTTTTAGCTTTCTTGCAAGCTCCGTGTATTTGTTTAGGTTTTCTGATACCTTGATCTTCATTCTACGATCTTCTGGAAACAGAAAATCTTCTGTTTCACAGATTTCTTTTTCCTTATTGTTGACTATTAACACGTCCGGCCTTGAATGAGTTTATCCATTAGTACTTCAATGTCTGAGAGGATTTCATACCTTTTTTTTCAATACTAATTTATGTCGATAGTATTTGTCTGCATTTTTAGCGTGCAGCTGTGTTAAGACTTCACAAGGGATAAAATGGATAGGAATCAAAATAAAATAGAAAATTTATATAAAAGAATGAAACTCTTTTCTATAAGATATTTCTGGAGCTCTCTTGTCCGACTCTGAGCATGTTGTGCAATGCGATAAAAGACGGGTTAGGGTTAACTTTAATGCACCCCAAAACCAAGCTTTTATCTTTTCAACACAATTGCCCTGAGTTCTACTGGACCCAAATTGAAATGAATAGCTCTCGGCTTTAGGAAGTACCATGCTTTAACAAGCTTTTGCACTGATCTTGGCTTGAAATGGAAGAGTTACATCAAATCCGTTGCTAAGGTTGCTGGAAAAACGGTTGGATCATTCTACTGCTCCAGAAGGAGAGGCAATCCTCTACCTGTATATGAGGCCAATACATCACAAGATGGAGTACAAGTTTTTGAAATAAGATGTTTAGAGCACTCTTTTTTTGCCTTGACAGGATTCAAATCGATCTCAAAACCTAGTAAGAAGTATCCTTTTCTCCATGTTGCAACCTCTTTTCCACAGAAAAAACATTGCGAGTCGTTATGTCCCCCCCGAAAAACATTCACAAGAAACACTCGTCTAGCTACAGCCATAGTTAACACTTCCCCCCACTCTCTATTTGTGGAACTTTATATCGCAGAGCTGCTTCCCAGCTGAATACAATATAGTTATTTTCAAGTCTAAAGTAAACAAGTTCTTGTTGAGCCGTCTTCTTAAATAATCCAATTCTACCCAATTCCCACCATATCCAATCATTACGGCGTTGTCTCACCGAGCTCTTGACACTCGTTAAATCTTATCCTCAAATGACCCTCGGATCTTGTTAAGCGGTGACTCTCTTGTATAAAAGCCGACTGAAGTCCCCAAAATATAATCTATAAACATACTACCCACAGAAAAATCAAATCAGTGGTTTAAAAAGTCTTGATTTCAAGTACGATTGCATTTGTGTAGTCAATCAATATTCTATGTTTAGTTTCATATAGATCTCTATTTTTTACGATGATTTTTTAATATAAATTGAACAGTGAAAATCATAAGATAATCATTAATAAATAAACATTTCAATATGTAGTTATACGTTTGGGTATGTGTATGTTGGTATATAATTGTATGTACAGGATTTATCGCTTAATTAATTATCCTACTATCATGAATTTATAACACGATTGCCATTCATAAAGGATCGTAATGCGGGGTATATTTAGTTTTAGTTTTATGCAAAGTGTAAAACGATTAAATGGAATCTCTTCATGAAAATTTAGTTATATACGATGTGTTGCGAAATTTTAACAATATGTATTAGACCTCAATTAATAAATAATCCCCCCGCACAAATTTCAGGTTCTGTGTATGGACGCAATCTTTTATTTAAAAATTCAAATATATCAAATTTGCATTGTATTTCATCAGTACTCATTCGACTTCAAATAAACCAGATTTTCTTAACTTTTTTTAAAATAGTTTTTATTAGTATATACACCCGTTGATTATATTATTTATATAGTTTATTATTATTTATATAGTTTATTATATTTATTATATTATTATATATTATTGTATTAGTATACAAACCCGTTTATTATATTATTTATATAGTTTATTATTATTTATATAGTTTGTATTAGTTTATAAACCCAGTATTTCGGGAGAGATAATCCAGTATTACATTTAGTAAGTAGTATAAGTTAGTCTACAAGAGGCCAATGCACTCAATAGTGCCAGTGTGGTTGAACACGAAATTGCGAAAGACTAATAACTTTAATGTGTTTCATTATAGTGTTGCACACTAGATAAAACAATACCCAAGAGCAATAATGTAAATAATACAGTAAGGCATTTGGTAAGTGTTATATGTCGATTCCAATAATATTCAATGCCCTAAATAGAGTAAGTGTGTATAATAATAAAGTAGGACACTAAGAATGTGCTATTAGATGCAGAATTCGAATGCGTTTATTACATAGATAGAGCAATTTATGCCATAATACAGTAAGTTGTATATGTTGAAAACGTCAGGTATATGTAAATATGACATTACACTTTCTAAGATATATATATATATATATATATGTATATATATATATATATATATACATATGACTACTTCATTTAATCACATAATATACGAAAGTATAAATTTATGCATAAACTTTAAGTATTTACTTCAACAGTGCTCAATGCATAGGTAGAGCTAGGTAGTAAGTTATAAAATATATATGGCAATTAAGCTACACAGAATATTCCGCGTTTCATCCACGCTAGCATAAGCCTGAAGAATCCTAGCGTGGATGAAACGCGGATTATTCTGTGTAGCTTAATTGCCACACACACACACACACACACACACACACACACACACACACACACACACACACACACACACACACACACACACACACACATATATATATATATATTTGATGGCGGAGAGATTAAAACTTGCTGCTTCAGTTTCAAATGATCTAAAATAACAACACGGGGAACTTGATTCCAAATATTTCTCATCTCTTTGGGAAATAGGGTATGATTGTGAATATCGGCAGTATCAAATAATCTTTATACACTGTGAAATTTATTTTATGTATGAAAATCAAAAAGAGGAGATATAACATATGAGAAATATTTGGAATCAAGTCGCCCCTGCTGTTATTTCAGATCATTTGAAGCTATAACCTCCCTCTCCATTAAGGCCAGAAATTTTGAGGAAATATAAGATATATATATATATATATATATATATATATATATATATATATATATATATATATATATATATATATATAGTAACCGCCGAATTTATGGAGTGTTTTTGATTTTCGTAACAGAGTCTGTCTTTAAAAATTTACCAAAAATCAGGTAATTATCTAATCAATAAGAAATTTTCACAGATTAATAAGTAAAAAATGCATTTTATATGGGTGTGGCTTGTTTTTTCATGTTCGCTGTAGAAATATATTTTGGGGACTTCCTCATTTGTCCCTAGTTCGCCCCCCTAAAGTCCAAGTGATCCATTAAGTATGAGAGAAGTAGATTGGTTTATCGCGCGTGCGTACAAATCTGGTAATAAGTGAATTAGAGTAAATAATATCGGTCTTTTTTTTATCTCGGAAACTACTTGTCTCAGCAAAATTTTAATCACGTTTTCTTATTAGTCGAAAACCTTGAAAAGTCGTCATTCTAAAGAAAATTGTGGGACTGGACCTAATGCACAGTGTATCCCACCCCTCCAAAAGTTAACGTGTGCGCAATGTCAAGGATCAGTCCGAAAAAGAAATTTTTATGTTAAGATATTTTTTAGTTAATATATATTATATATATTCCAAAGGATCCAAGTAATGTTATAATTACTTCTCCGAGTGATTCTTGGTTATAGACAAGCGGAAACCAAAATGTTGAGAATAAAATGTAACACAGTTCGGAACTGAAACAAAAGAGGATTAAGTAGTTGGAGACCCGTGTTAAAAGACACAGGACTATGAAATATCAGTAGCTAAGTGAAGATGAAGAACAAAGAGATTAGGTAGGAGGAAGGGAAGTGAATGCACTAAAAACGCCACTGGTAAAAGAAGGCGAGGGATGTTAAATTTTTGGCCGGTTTAGTTAGTGGGAGGTGATAGTTATCGAGAATTTTTTCGGTGTGGCCGCTTATATTGGGGTTATATTTCATGAGTAGTAACAGTGAGAATTCCCTGTAATAATTCAAAATATATCAGATTAGAATGGCCAAATTTATTAAGATTTAATGTTGAATTTGTATAAAGAAATGACAATTATAGAGGTCTATTTCCATGAGAAAGTTAAATTCTAGAAAGGGGGGGACCATGAGGGTGTTTTAGATATTAGGATTCAATTGTGGGGGACGAGGCGGCAGTTACAGATAAATTTAAATTTATGCATTAAGTAAAGAAAATAAAGGGTTATGAGTAAAGTGTGTCTGGGAGGCGTATTGGGGAAAATTTGATAAGGGATGACTATATAAAGAGGATATATAAGGATATTTCGTTACTATTGCATATCAATATTGGTTTGGATCGGTTGGTTGTTGGATATGTGTCATAGGATAAGAGGGAGAATCTATTCAGGGTTTGTCTGAGAATATTCTAGTGATATTTCTATTCTGTCGTTAAAAATAAATGTAGTGATGGCGAGAGTGTTGGGAGAGAATCTCTATAGCTGAGGTCAAATGAGATAATAGGCAAAGAAGACGTTGTGTAGAAAAAAAGGGGGGAATATCCAATGTCAGATACCGGGTGCTAGATTGGGTATATAAGAGAGGTTGGTCAATCGTTTATTGCAATAGAGAGAAATTGTAATGAGAGAGACAGGTAGGGTTTATATTGGACGGTTGATCTAAGGGGCTACAGATATTAGGCCTGGTTTGGAGGAGGTTTATCTGCCTGCATCTAGGTATTATTTCTGATTTAAAATTCAGGATACTTCATTTTTCTGGTGCTGTTATAAAAGCTTTGCAGAATTGTGAACCTGGGCCGTACGATCTAGACTTTATTAATATTTTTCATTTTAAGGAGAAATCTATGTTTTTTTTAAGTTCCTTACTAGGTATTAGAAAGGGCAATTTCCTCCTTAGGCGTCTCGCCAGAGAACGATTGCAGGTGGTTAGAGTTTCTACTTTGTTATTGGGAAGGAGGATAGTCATATGTATGTGTGTATAATGTGGTATATTCGGGAGTCTAATGTCTATGAGAAAGTAGTTGATCGTTCATTGCGTGTCTATTCCTACTGGCTGCGGGATTGGCTATTCGGTAAATGCATTATTATTTGTTGTCATGAGTATCATTGTGGGTAGTTCTAGTTATTTTAATTTGACAATTTGTAGTGGGGTTGTGTGCTGTGGTAAGGGACAATTCTGTCGCTGTATGTGAGTGTATGACGTCTGAGTGCATACAGTCATTCTCCAGTGGGTAATTTTCGGGGGCATTGCAATTACGGTTAGAGTATGCTGGGTTTGAGGTGTTGTTAATATTTTGCTGTGCAGATTTTAATTGTTTATTATTAGAGTTTATAATTGCTTGCGCTAGGTTAGGCATAGTAGAGAGGGAGATGTTGAAGGAATTGTTATTTAGGACAGTGCTGCATTGTGTTGTGAGGGTGTTTAAATGTTTCTATTATCTTGAAGAATTCTTTAGGGATATTGATTTTTTTACCCTATTGCTATAGGGTGGTTTGAACCAAATGTTCTTTTTCTTCAAAACATTTTTAATGGGGATTTGGTCTTTTTCTAAGTTATTGTTTGTATGTTTATTTTGCTTATGGTTAATAGGATTTGGTATTATTGCATATTTTGTCTATATTTGCATTGGATTTTGTTATGGGTTATTATGCTTAAGGTGTTGGGATGTTTTTTTTTACTATTATTTTAATGTCCTTTATTTTGTTTGTATATTATAAGATAGCTAGTGCAGTGCTGTAAAAGTTAGAATTTTCTTTGAATATGCTATAGTTGGCAGATAGGTTGAAAATTCTGTTCGATACTGATTCTCTGGGTGCTTTATTGACATATCTAGGGTGGTTGGAGAATTTTTTAGGCATAGTGTAATGATAAGTTAGGCTTATGATAAGGGCAGTATGATACTTCATTTAGGCTTCGGTTTACGTCAAGGAAGTATGAGTTATTTTTTTCATTTTCTATTGTTATGCGAAAGCCATAGCTACCAAATATTCTTTTAATTTAATAATGCTTCTATTATATAGCCTTGCTCTTGCTTTAGTTACTAATAGAGTGTCGTCCCTATATAGACATCCTTGTAAATCGCTATTCTTAAATCTACTATTAAGTTCATTAAATAGGAAACGTTCGACCAAATCGGGCAGAGTCCGAGCTCATAACTATATCAAAGTAATCTGGAGTTTCTTTTCTTGTCCGGAGTTTGTTATCAAACTGTATTAGTGCTTTTCTGGCTAGTTATATTGGCCTAATCTCTAATTCGGAGAAGTTTGAATTGTTTTTTGCTAGGATGAACGCCTTGTTTAATAGGATAGGAGAGATATGTTAAAGGTTATAAAGCTAACCTTGGCTTGTTTTTTTATTTTTTTATTTTATTTTTATTTTTTTAATTTTTTTTAGATTTAGGAACTATTCTATAACATTGGCTAAAGATTGCCAGAGGGGAAAACTTATTTTCTTTTTTATAGTGCGGATGATTCTGTCTAAGATATTTTTACTTATTTTGCCCACGTCTTATTTGGAAAGGCAAATTAGTCTGATAGAAGGGTTAAGTTTTTGGTTCCTTAAAGAAAATCCTGGAGTAGCTGGGGGTAAAGCTGCTGTGTGGTTATTTAAATGTAGGGTGGTTAGCAAACTATTTCCTTGGTCATTGATGGTGTGTATTAAATTAAGAGGTACTACTTTATAGGATGTGTATCTTAAATCTTGGTAAGTTTGGTAATTCAATTTGTATTAATTTTTAGTTTTATCAGCAGGCACAAAGAATTCTGTTTTAGTTTTAGCCTTACGTGCGAAGCTGTTTATTTTTTTTTTTTTAACTATTGGGTTGGTTGCTTGTTAGACTTCTTAAATTTTATTTTTTTTAATTAGATTGATTATGTTGCTTTCAAATTACTCTAGGTGCTTATTAGCCTTAGGAAAATAGGTTGATTTTAAACCGTAACATTGGGCTGCCAATCTTTCCTGCTTTTTCAATTGGGGTATACTATTTAGCAGGAAGGGGTAAGGTGTTTATGTCTCTCCTCTTCTGATGAGAAGCATTACGCGTCGAAATATCATGGTATAAATAGTTCTTACTAATCCCACGTCCCTAATTGATGCCTTACCATTATTGAATAAATGAATAAATCTATATATATTATTATATATTTTATATTGTCATTTTCTTACACACACACACACACACACACACACACTCTCTCTGTCTCTCTCTGTCTCTCTCTGTCTCTCTCTCTCTCTATATATATATATATATATTATAGATTTTATCTGTCATATCAGAAAGATTTTTTCGTGTAATCTACAATAACGGAAAAAAGAACACTTTAGAAAAATCCAGAAAATAAGGAAACTTAATTTTTTAAAAATATTTTTTCTCATATATTAATTATTTACTAATTTTTGTAAGATTTTCCAAATGTAAAAAAAAAAAGAATCCAATACGTTAACTCGCTTGCTAATATAGGTTATCTATATATTAATACGATAGCGTACGTGTTATTTTCTGTATCACGCTTACATCCGGGTCGTTTAATTGTTATGTCTTCCATTTCTTGTAATGAATAATTGTGCCAAGAATTCTTTATAAGTTTTGGTTTTGGTTTCGATTATAGCTAATGGCATTCAAGTCATTTAATTTTTATATAAATAATTTTACCAAGAATTCCTCATAATTTTGGTTTCGGTTTCGATTATAGCTGATGGCACTTAAGACATCTATTTTTTTAAAAGTAATTTTATCAAAAATTCTTCATAAGTTTTGGTTTCGGTTTCGATCGTAGCTAATGGCACCTTAGTAATCTATTTTTTTAAATAAATAATTATCAATAATTATTCATGCGTTTTGGTTTCGGTTTCGATTATAGCTGAAGGAACTAAAGTTATATATATATATATATATATATATATATATATATATATATATATATATATATATATATATAACTTTGGAATTCGGTTTAGATTCAAGCTGATGAACCCAAGTCATATAGATATATTTTGTATTTTTAGAAATCGCAACTTTATAACATATAAAAATCGATAGAACGTTAACTCTATAATAGTATATACGAAATCTTCAAGACTTAAAATATCATATTTAAGCGTATTTTACGACCTGGCTAGGCCGGACGTCACTGCTAGCTTGGATAAATATTTTTGCAGTTTTAACAAAAGAGCTACAATAATATCAGAGCGTCCCCATTTACGCTGAATATTTACAGAATACCAACAAAAGCCTCTCGATACCATATTAGTGGGATCTGCTACGGCTTTTCTCTAATCATTGAGCAATAAAAATCTAAAATCTTTCTCTCTTCCTTTTTCTTTCCTTAAAGTCTTTCTCTAATCAATTCTACTGACATTTTCCACAAAACCTCCCAATGAGCAGTAAAAACAATTTTATAAAGATTAAACAACGTAAACCAGGAGTCTACGTTCAAACCTCCAGGGGTTTAAATCCAAACGGAAGACCAAACCTTACCTATTGTACTTTTGCGAAAACTGGCATTGACTCAACTATTTCATTAGTTGATTTTTTGATCAAAGGTTATTCTGACTTAACCTCCAAACCTGACCCTCATGAGAAAATTCAGGGATTATGGCGGCCATTATCATGAAGTTCTTGGCAAAGAGTTTGGCTTTGTTGAATGTTGAAGTAATCACCTTCAGAGCAATTAGTCATGGTTAGCTGGAAGTTACGCATCTGTTCAGAACCCTGTTTGTTATGTACAAAACTCGTGGGAACCGAGCCTCAACTCCGTTATGTTAGACTTTACAGCTTGGGCGAAAGACTCTTTCGTGTTTTCGATGATCTTTCGGTCGTGGTTGCTAGCAGACTAATAGGCAGCTATTTCCGAACATCTGTTTCGTTTAAAGCAATTTAAATAGTGATTTCCAGAACATTCAACAAAAATCGAGAGGATTCTAGAATGTTCTAATACTGGGTGGAACTCTGTATAAAATAGGTTTTCAATTGTTGATTTGTCTCAAAGTGGTGGATACAACTTCTTCTCCGGCGATATTTCAGGGTTATAAATATAGTAGAAAGGATCTTTAAAAATTTATGAAAAAAAAAAAAAAAAAAAAAATGGAGATTACTTTAGGTGAACAATCACGTTACTTCTTCGCGTACTCTGACCTCTTTCTCCTAGTACCCTTATCCACTTTGCTGCCACTAGGGTTTCAAACTATATCGTCAGCTATAGTACCAAAATATTTTTTTTGTTTTTGTTTATGTTAATTTGTTTGTGTTTTTTGTTCTCATTTCATTTCTTGTTTTCTTACACTTTTACTCACGTACTTTTCTTACACTTTTACTCACGTAATCTATCTATATATAAAAGTAAACGTGTCTGTCTGTCTGTCTGTGTACATTTCCCTACGCAATAACTCTGTTAATTTTTAGTCTATAGACTCGAAATTTGAAATACCGGGTACTGAGATTTGGGAAAATCGATGTGACGGGTGTCAGCCAGAAATTTGGCTGTTAAGGGGTCAAATTTCAACGATTTGACCTTTAAGAACTCTACCAAACTCCTCCGACAATTTTGGGTCTAGACACTTGAAATTTTAGATATAGGTTCCTTGAACCTGGATCTAATTTAATAAAGTGATTTGAGCCCGAAACTATAAATTTTAAGGGGTCATAATAGGGGTCAAATAAAAAAAAATTTACTCTTTTTTTTTTTTTTGCTCAGCATACACCTCCAAACACCTGGGCAACGCCGGGCTGAAATGCTAGTATATCTATAAAAGTGAACGTGTCTGTCTGTCTGTCTGTGTACATTTCCCTACGCAATAACTCTGTCAATTTTTAGTCTATAGACTCGAAATTTGAAATACCGGTTACTGAGATTTGGGAAAATCGATGTGACGGGTGTCAGCCAGAAATTTGGCTGTTAAGGAGTTAAATTTCAACGATTTGACCTTTAAGAACTCTACCAAACTCCTCCGACAATTTTGGGTCTAGACACTTGAAATTTTAGATATAGGTTCCCTGAACCTGGATCTAACTTAATAAAGTGATTTGAGCCCGAAACTATAAATTTTAAGGGTCATAATAGGGGTCAAATTAAAAAAAAATTTACTCTTTTTTTTTTTTGCTCAGCATACACCTCCAAACACCCGGGCAACGCCGGGCTGAAATGCTAGTAGTTGATAAAATTAAAATCAAAATATGAATTAAAAAAATACATGTCACAATGTTAATTGTGCTTAACTTGACAACTTTTTTTTGACTGTATGAATATAAACGAAAATTAATTGATTCGGAAATAGAATACTCGAATAATAAAAAAGAACATATTCCAAAAGTTGAAGACACAATACATTTCAAAATTAAAAAAAAAACGCGGCGAAATCGAGGTTATCAAGCCAATATCTCACATGCACTTCCCATAAGAAATAAGCCAATATCTCACAGACAGTTCCCATAAGATAAAGCAAACAAAATGGCGTAAAAACAACCCGTGACCTTTCCCGAAATCGACGAAAAGGCTACGCAGCAAGATAAATTGCTTACACTCATACAAAAACCAAATTCTGCAAAAATGTTAAGTGACTTAGAAGCAAACGAAAGGAAATCAAGAAATGCTGGTCCAATATACTTGACCCCCCCCACAAAAAAACTGTTCTTTCTCAATTACGATGCCCCCGTGCATCAACCAAATAGAATTTGCACGGTCGTATCTCTTATTTATTTACTTGATAAAATGAACGCTTACATCGAGTAATAAATTATGCTGGAAATCTCAAAAATTGCATCACTTAAATATCATTATCAGGTTTCACTAGACAGGTTACTTTATCTGTAACCAGATCTACAGTACTGCTGATAATCCTAAGGAAGCATTAGGACTTTTAAAAAGTGTATACCAACATTATTTATTTTACATATTCCCGGCTAGAATCGTCCCTATTTTACAATCTCCCATCGCATTCTTGATTCTCCTGTAGACAAACTATCATATCCGAACTGGTAAACACATAAATTTGCCGGCCCTTCTCTTTCCAGTTCCCTATTATTTTGGTTCGCACATCAGTAGTTGGTATACGAACTCTTGCTTTCTCCTACATAAATGTCCAATTAATCTTCTCGCTTTGAACAGTACTGTTATTTTATTCAGTTCTCTTTGTAGATCATTGTTTGCTATTTTATTCTTCCAAGTGGTATGAAAGATTGCTCCAGACATTCTGGGATATTTATGCGGTATAATAACTCTTCTATGGTCTGAATCATCCGTCCATTTTACAGAAAACCCCGGAAAGTGCCGAATGAAATTTCGTGAGTTTTCTTCACGCAATATATATATATATATATATATATATATATATATATATATATATATATATATGTTTCAACAAGAATAGAAAAAGTTAAGTAAATGATCAAAAGAATATCCTCCGTTTATTTAGTTATTTTGCTTCATTTTATTTATTTTCCAGCATTATATGTTTGTATATATCAATTAACGAAATCTACAGTAGCGTTTCAAAAAATTAATAAACGTGTGTGTGTGTGTTTGGGTGGGTGGGTGCGTAGGTGCAGACAATCCAGACAACTTAGACCCACAATAAATACGTAAGTCCAAGCTCTTGGAAAAGACATTCTAATTCGCACCCACTTTGCTTATCATCTACATCTACTCATCAATCTCCAGCTGTATATGTGAACACGTCCATAAACGTGAGTGCGCGTATCCTGTGTATGTATATGTACGTGAAGAAGCATTTGTAGTAGTGTTCACATATACGAGTGTGTTTGTGGGGTGGCGTGGAAGGACTTGGTTTCGAATAGAGGCCACACTAGTTACTGACCATTCCAAGTCGAAAATGCTGGAAGGGTCATATTCAGATAGATCTTTACCTTAATGGCTATACCCGTGTACCCGTGCCCCTCCCCCCGCTGCTAACTCTGCCCGCTTACTCATGTTTTCTATCATTCACACTGAGGAAGATCGAAGGATCGGTCGAAAATTATGTGCTTTTGAAGGAAACATTCTTGTTTTTTTCAAAAAACCTTTTTGTATTCCTACACGTCAACACACAGGAAATAAATACAGAAAAGATATAAACATTCGTATATTTTTCGTATTGATTTTTTATTTATACATATTTAAATATATATATATATATATTAAATGTTGACAACTGGTAGTCGTTATCATCCATAATAACATACTAAAATTTGAATCATTTGCAAAGGATAGAAAAAGATTATAGCAATTATTTATTTATTTTTAAAATAGGAATGTCCAAAAATAAGGGACAAAATTCAGAAAAGCGATGTAAACAGCAAAAAAAAAAAACAATAAAAATATATGTACAATCAGTATTTAGTAAATGAGCCCTTGCTCTCAATGATAGCTGCACATCTTCGACTACAAGAACGAATCAGTTCTTGACAATTTTTGATAATAATTTTAGACCATTCTTCTTGAAGCTTCACCCACAAATCCTCTGTCTTAGTGGGATTTCTTTCCATAACTTTCACTCCTAAGGTCTTCCAAAGATTTTCTATTGGATTTAAGTCAGGACTTTGCGGTGGCCAATCCATAATTACGAAATCTTGCTCGCTAAGGTAACTCATTACCACTTTTGCCTTGTGACATGGGCCATTATCTTGCATAAAGGTAGCTCTGTCGAAACTGGAATTCTATATGATTGGCACATGATCTTGAACAATGTTTTATAGATCTGCGCGTTTACATGGGTGTGTAACCGGACAAGAAGCGTTGTACCTTGGTTAGAAAACATTCCAAATACCACGACGCTTCCGTCCCCAAACTCGACAGTTTTCTTAGTACATTTTGCACTTAATCTTTCACCAATACGTCTCTTTACATTGTTTTTTTCATCATTTCCAAATAAATTAAACTTTTTCATCACTGAAAAATACTTTTGCCCAATTTTCATATGTCCAAATTACATACCTGCTTGCATACTCTAATCTCTTCTTATTCTTCGAATTAACAAGTTCCTTCCCTGGGGTTCGATTAAACAGCCCTATTTCTTGCAGTCGTCTAGAAACAGTCTGTCTTGACACGTTAACACATGAGGTACTATTCACAACCCTTTTAATTTCTGTGCAAGACTTAAAACAGTATTTTAATGATATACGCTGCATTATTCGATCTCTTGCCGAAGTTTTGCGGGTTCTGCCGGTTTTAAAAGCACTAACTATTTTGTCCGTATAATTGTAGGATTTAACAACCCTGCCTACAACACTCTTGGAACGTTTCATTTTCTCTGAAATCTCCCCAATGCCGTGATTTTCCTTGTATAGCTTCACAGTAGTTGATCTCGCAGAGTAATCAAGTTTTTGGCGTTTCGCCATGGTGCTGCCTGATGCAACGTCTACAAATGACTAAGTAAGACTTATTCTTTAGAGAAAATAAAAATATTTTACTATAGCATACTGTTTACATTGTTTTTCTCAATTTTGTATCTTTCTTTTGGACGTTCCTATTTTGAAAATAAATAATTATTATAATTCTTTTTCTATTCTTTGCAAATGATTCAAATTTTATTATGTTATTATGAATGATAACGACTACCGGTTGTCAAAATTTCAGCTTTCCACAGTTATTTCTAACAAATATTAGGTTTTAAAATTTTGTCCCTTAGTTTTGGACGCTACTGTATATATAACTATGTTGCAGTTTCTCGTATTATTTGAAATAATTGTTAATGGATCGTTTTAAAAGAACATTTTATTTAGGTCCAATTCGCCGGCTGCAATGACAAGTGAACGTAAAAGAGAGAAAACGATGAAGAGTATTAATTATTTCCGCTTATGATAATTCTGGTGGTCTATTTTAAATGTTTTCTTTCTCTTAAATTATTCTAATCTTCCTAAAACTTTAATTATTCACCGCCGGACTGTTTCGCTGTATTACTGATCTTCATGGTGACTTGATTAGCGGATGCCTCAAACCAGATTTTAAACTCGACGCCCAACTGACATTCAGCCAAATCTCAATGTAAACTTAATGTAAATTCAATATAAATGTTATCAATTACCGAAGAACTGGAATTGCTTTTAATTTATAAGCAATCAGTCGAGTCAACTCTACAGATCAGACGCTTTTACATTAAATGCTGCTCGATCTAAGGCAATGGATCATACACTAAAATATTACGTGTCGTCTATAACATATCGTAGCAATACAAAATGCTGTATGACTGTCGTTCTCGATATCTGCAGATGTGCCACACCGTTTTTCGCACTAGCTGGCCATATATCTTTCCGATGAAACTGCTCTTGTGGGCCACATAGATTAAGCGACAGACTGAAAGGCATGATATTATAACCCAAACTTCTGGAGAACGGCATTAACTTCTCGGAATTGGAGCTTCTGGTCGCAATGACTGAGCGAGCATCATATCGTAAGAACCTAATGAGAGTTTCACTATTAATTCATGGATGACTCAAGTCAAATCACGTCGAATTCATTGAACCTGCACAACACTAATATTGTAATTTCATTGAATATCATCATTATTAAGCAAACAATTCTACATTAAAAATAAAAGTATCATCTATTTTTAAACCAATTGAAAATAACATAAAATGGGAAAATGTCTAACATTAATAACATTTCAGGAAATGTGACAACAAATGCTAGTTAATTAATATCCTTTTTTTTGTTTTGAAATATGAAAGTATTTGGAAGTTTCATCGGATGACCTGCTGACCTGACATGCTGAGAGCGAGTCAAAGGCGTTTCCACGAGCGATGGCGACTGAGAGGCATTCGTAAAGCCAATTCAACTTACGTGTCATTAACATACCAAGGTTGCTAAGGATGTAGCGCGTGACGGAGTCTATTGCTCCACTCGTCTCCACGGTGATTGGCTGTGACACATATCTGTCACATATCTCTCCAGAAGACTATAAAAATGTCATATTGTAAAATATTCAAAGTCAGTTTTTTTTTTTACACAGGAATAACCACTTATCAAGACCCGGAGGCCACTCGAGGATAAGGGTTAATGGGTATGCATTAGTCAATGTGATTATGGCGTAATAAACGTAAGTAGTGGGAATTTTTTAAATTAGATTACTTAGAGGGACAGTTCATCAAGAACTTGTTTACATTGGACTTGAAGACAATCAGATTGTAGTCAGCTGGAAAGCAGACAATTGGAAGAGAGGCCCACAGGCGTGTTGTTCTAAGAAAGAATCTTTGTTCATAGAATATGCGTTTTATTTTATTATTTTTTAAATTAAACTTATATCTCGAAACACACGTTTCTTGTACTCTTTTTCACACCAAACAAGGGGTATAGCCACTTAGACGTGAGGTTTTCAGGAGACTATGTGGGGATCTTTAGCCACGAGATATCTGTTCACATAACATTTTAAAACTTCTGCATGTTAGTACATGAAGGGAATTCCAAAGTTTAGCAGCCATTGAAAAAGAAACTATTAGAGTAGAAGGCTTTGCCACATCTAGAGATCTCTACAGTGAAGAGGTAAAATTTTGTTGCTAAGCGGGGTTGTCAGGGCTATGTGCGTAGATTGGGGTACAAATGCCATGTGTTCATAAAGAACACGTTCCGTTGAAGTACTTGTATAACAGGTACAGGGATGCGACCTTACGGCGATGTGACAAAAGTTGTATCGTTGCCGATAGTGAGGGGCTTATTAGATTAGAGACTGTTTTTTTGACCCTGTCTAAAATGGAAAACAAAAACTAGTAGCTGATGTTCCAGCCCAGATGTGGCAACAATACTCCATGCATGGACAAATGGTGGCTTTATAGAGACATAGGGTACTCCAAGATGTGAGTAATTTTTTAGCACCTGAATCTAAGAAATGCATAGCGTTATCTTTACTTTGATGCCTAACGACCTTATAGTTGAATCTATATTCATTGTAAATCCTGTTTCTTTCTTTTTCAGTTTGGTTGCAAAGGCTTATTGAATCTGATACGCCATGAACATTTTATATCCATTCAGCAACGCGTTCAGTCTGTTGGTCATCATTTTGCTGTACCTTGGAGGAAGTCAGCCGCAGGTACCACCTTTCATGCGTGCACCCGGGAGTCCCGACAAGTGGCCTTCCTATAGAAAATGTGTCCATTGCTATGCGGAAAAAAACAAGCTTAAAGAGCTGCACCGCCTGCTGACCATACGTGATAGTATCTCGAAGTCGCTGAATCGCACTGGGAGCTCTAATCGGACACACCTCATCCCTGATTTCGAAGTAACGACGACCCCTCCAAGAGACACTAAGTTCACTCACAATTTGATATTTTCATCGCAAGTATCCGGTGAGTTTTTCTGTCAACACGTGTCGCGTATGACAAGATAGCCTCATATTAGCATACCACTTGACTAGCGTGCTATACAAAAACTATAGTCTACACAGAAAATCAGTTTAATAATAACATTGCGTTTACTGCTGAAATTCGCTTATGCAGCAAAACAATATGATTACATTACTTGTAAAATCCCAAAAGAAAAAATACCGTAAAGCTTAGTAGATTGGTTTATATAATTTTGACTTTCTCTTGACCCATGAAACGCTAGTCAAATGATATCATATAAAAAACATTGTTAAAATAACAGAAACTATTAATTAATCATACCTTTGTTAGTTTTCAGTTTTCTTTATGATCTTTTTATGTTAAAATTAAAAGAAATAATGTTTCCTATGACACAAGTTACAATATTGCAAAATGCTTAACGCAATACAATTTCATGCTTTAACGCTAATTTTGACAACAAAAAATGAAATTGTTGGCGTCGTTGCTGAAAAAAATGCGAAAACGTTCTTCCGTGTCTCGATTCGCAGCTACATTTTAAAATTATCTTCGTTTTTCCAACGTTTGTGTTCATTTGCCTTTTTAACTTGATTATTTAACAAAAGATCGGAAACGTTCTCGATAGATAATGGAAGATATATTACATTTGTTTATTTTTGACATAAAAATGATCATAAGAAAATTGAAAAAAAAAAAAGTTCGGATTTCTGTTATTTTTAATGTTAAATTTTAAAATGTTATTTTAAATTTTAAATTTTAAAATAGTATTTTTAATGTTAATTTTAAAATGTTCAATGTTTTATCTATAATATATATATATATATATATATATATATATATATATATATATATATATATATATATATACTAGCAAAAGTACCCGTCGTTCACTGGGTTCAAAAACAGCCTACAGAAAATGGACTCTGATTGATGAAAGTATGAGAGGTTATGAAAAGGAACGGTTGTAAAGAGATACCTTCGAATTTGGACGTATCAAAACCAAAGCAAAATATCATGAAAGTAAAAATAAAATAGATAAACCCCATAATTTATTATAACATACCTGTTCACACTGAAACACTTATCACAATATTCTGTGGATCTATATTAAAAAACCTTGTTTAACTTTGTTTGACATATTTCCATTCTATGGAGGTCAGGCGGGAACGAACACCCAATAATTTTATTATATCATATTTCTTCAAACTGAAACATAATTATCAAAGTATACTTACGCAGATAGATATGAAAAGTCTTTATTAAAGTGTGTGCCTATTTCCATTCTATGGAGGCCAGGCGCGAACGCAGACCCTAAAATTGTATAATACCATCCCTATTTAAATTGAAACATACTTATCAAATGATTCTTATGATCATCTATATCAAAAACCCGTGTAAACGTTTTTTTTTAATTTTTAAATTTCTTATTTCCATATTTTGTAGACCAGGCGCGAATGCAGACCCCACTGGCAGATCAAACATACCCATTCCAGCTGAACGTCTGTGTGTGTGTCTGGTCACGAATAGGCTCCTATATGGTTGACTATTATAGAAAACTGATCACATATAATGATAGATTTATCGAGACACAGGAATGGGTATGTTTGATCTGGCATAATGATGATTCATTAAAATTGTGGGGTCTGCGTACGCAGCTGGTTAACAAAGTATGGAAATAAAAAAAAAATTTTAAATTAAAAAAAAACGTTTACGGGTGATTTTGATATAGATGTAAATAAGAATACTTTAATAAGTATGTTTTAACTTAAATAGGGATGGTATAATAAAATTGTGGGGTCTGCGTTCGCTCCTGGCCTCCATAGAATGGAAATAGGCACAAAATTTAATAAAGACTTTTCATATCTATCTGTGTAAGTATACTTTGACAATTGTTTCAGTTTGAAGAAATATGGTATAATAAAATTATGGGGTGTTCGTTCGCGCCTGACATCCATAGAATGGAGATATGTCACAAAGTTTAACAAGGTTTTATAACATAGATTCACAGAATATCATGATAAGTGTTTCAGTGTGAACAGGTATGGTATAATAAATTATGGGGTTTATCTATTTTATTTTTACTTTCATGATATTTTGCTTTTGTTTTGATACCCCAAATTCAACCCAAATTTACAACCCTTCCTTTTCATAACCTATCATACTTTCATAAATCAGAGTCCATTTTCTGTAGACTGTATTTGAACCCAATCAACGATGGGTACTTTTGCTAGTTTATATATATATATATATATATATATATATATATATATGTTACGACATTCAAAAAATAAATGTTAAAATTTCCACATTTCTCGCGGTTGAGATTGGCCGCGAGGTTTCTTCCTTGCTAATGAAGTCAGGGATGTCCTCGTGACCGGGTTCGAATCTCTGGAACGGTAGTACTCGTGTCACTCTGCGCTGATGATTCTCAACAAGATGAAACACTAATGTTTGTAGGTATTAAAAATTATAGTTGCAATATATATATATATATATATATATATATATATATATATATATATATATATAATTACTTATGCAGAATTCAGATCGTTTTTAACTATACTTTACTTTCATTTAATAAACAAAAGATACCGTACAAATTAAATTTCATTTGAAAATTTTAACTGAAAAATAGCACGGTCGATATCATGCCTACGTAACGATTCATTAAACAGCTGGTCATGTGTTTTTTTTTCTCTATTATTTCAGGCAAAATGAATGACGAAAATGTGGTTCAATTCAATATTTACTCCAAGGATGATTACACACAAATAGTCAATGTTTATCTCTGGGTGTTCATCAAGAAACGTCAAAAGTTGTCAGTGAGGCCGAAGGGGCGCCGAATAATAATCCACGTGTACGAAATCGACGCAGATACTGGAAACGAAACGCTGATGACGTCACTGAAGACTAGGATAAAAAAGAGTCAATACCAAAAGATCATGCTTCCGGTGCAACGACTGTCTGCCTACATGAAAGATACGCAATCCGCCGCCAAGAACGTATCCCGTACCCGAAAGGTGAAAAAAGGTGACACGAAAGCGCCCGCGGGACAAGCTCACGACAGCACCGTCAGCGTCCTACGGTTGCGCATTACCTGCGAGCGATGCGGACGAAAGATACGACCGATGCTTTTATACAAAGCCCGACGGAAAAAGAGACCATCCGACCGTCTTCGATTCCTGCGAACGCGTCGCTTGAATAAGGACAAACCATTTCTAATTATTCATCAAAAAAGACACATAGTCCCAGTCGGTTAACACCAATTTTAATTGACAGTCAGATTTGTTGTTGTTTTTGTTGTTGTTGTTGTTGTTGCTGCTGCTGATGATGATGATCAGAATGATTTTATTGTTGTTCATATGTTTTTATTCCGACAATCCGTTGTTAAAATTATTGTTTTACTATCTATAATTCTACCACGTGTTTACTAAGACTAGACTAAGACTAGATCGTAAACCAGAATTTTAGTATTGTTTAAAACAACTATCTTGCTTCTACGGCGACGCATCTACAGCCAAAAGAATGGTAACCTTCTAAATTAATTTGCTGAATGAATTAAACGGTGAAACGATTGATCTGAAAACCGCTTTTAAAATTAATCAGCATTTTATGTTTAGATAATGAACAAAAATTGATAACTATGCACTGAAAAGTTACCCAGACCAAAAAAAGTCATTAAGTTTAATGTGTGACACAATAAGTTAAAAAAAAACATTGGTCAAATCATATTCATATGTAACATAGGAAATAAAAATCATTGGCCCAATTATATTTATTACACAGAAAGTTTATATGGACTCAATAATCTTCATGCGTGACACAGAAACTTAAGAACATAGGTCCAATCTTCATGCCTGATAGAGGAAATTAAAAACACTGGCCCAATCATCTTAATACGTAACACAAGAAGTTAAAAACATAGTCCCAATAATCTTCATTCGTGACACAGAAAGTTAAAAAGTTGGCTCAATTATCTTCATACGTGGCACGGGAAGTTAAAACATTGGCATAATTATTTTCATATTGTGACATAAGAAGTTAAAAGATATGTCCAATTATCCTCATACGTTGCACAAGAAGTTAAAGACACTGACCTAATCATCTTAATACGTGATACAAGAAGTTATAAACATAGGCCCGATAATCTTAATACTTGACACAAGAAATCATCTTCATGCGTGATACGGGAAGTTGAAACATTAGCTGGACCATCTTCATATCGTTACATACAAAATTAAAGATACAAACCTAATCATGATCCTGCTTGACTCATGAAGGTAGAAACACAGGCACAATAATCGTCAAGCCTGATATATGAAGTTTAAAAGATTGGTGTAATCATTTTCATGTTTAAAACAGCCTACACACAGGTTCAATTATCTTAATGTGTTGCAACCGAAGTTATAAATATAACTTCGTTCGTGACACATGAAGTCTAACACATAGAAATGTTCATCTTCTAACGTGCCACATTAAATTAAAATGATTTGCTTAATCATCATAATGCGTGACACAGGGAGTTAAAAAGATTAGATTAAGCATCATAATACGTAACACAGGAGTTAAAAATAGTATATTAATCGTCATAATACGTGACAAAGAAGTTAAAAAGATTAGTCTAATCATCTTCATGGGTGACAACGAATGTTAAAATGATCGACTTAATATTCAGACGTGACGAGAAAGTTAAAAATTATGATCCCAGTCATAGTCATTCAGGACACAGAAAATTTAAAACGTCATATATAAGCGTAACACAAGAAGTTAAAGATAGATTCCTAATCATCTATATCCGTGATACAGGAATTAAAAAATGGTCCAATCCTTTTCATACGTAATACAGGAAATAATAATAAAAAAAACATAGACCAGGCCATCTCATAGCATGACAATTAAAGAGATAGACGGGATTAGCTTCATCCGTGACACAGGAAATTTAATACGTGGGCCTAATTAGCTACATGGTAACACATCAAGTTGAAAGATAGGCATCTTCATTTGTACCACGGAAGTCAGAAAAGCACGCAAGAATAACATGTATTGCATTCTTTTTTTTATTGAAACAATTTAACTTACCTTTCAGTAAACACATTTCCGGCTGGTTCGGATAAATATGTACAAAATTCATAACTATATGTCTTGCTGCTGTCTAACCTAGTACAATTTTGTCTGATCGCATGACCGTTTCTTCAATAACATGTTCAATTGAATATTTCATCGTTTAGAAATTAGTATAAGTAAAATATCATTTCCACGATGATTGTAAACACAGCCCGACACGAGGTATTCAACACAAGAATGAGTATATTACTTTTAAAAAGTACATGTTTATATTTAAGGAAGCTTGCATTCAAGAAAGCTTGCATTTAAGAAAGCTTGTATTTAAGGAAGCTTGTATTTAAGAAAGCTTGTATTTAAGAAAGCTTGTATTTAAGGAGGCTTAAAATGGCATTCAGTACAGAGCAAGCATAGTCAGTAAGGAAATGTCAGAATTTTATTTGAATTCGATTATTTCTGTCATCATATATTTTTTTTTTTACTTCATACAATTGTTTTAAGATCATTGGATGATCTATGTTTGAAGCACTTCCAGGTTCAGATGAAATATTCACCAGAATAACTGATATTTAGTATTAAACATGATCCGGGAAATCCTCGATCATCATTTATTTAATATCATGAATACTCTGCGTCTGACATGCATCGGATCAGTGTTAATCTCATATAAAATCATGAATGTTCTAAAATTGGAGATTAAGTATTTAAACAGTAAGGAAT